>NC_051102.1:3487911-3647911 GCF_901709675.1 Syngnathus acus | reverse complement strand
CCCCTCAAGAGAAATTCTATATGAATTTAACATTAGTATTCTGTTCTGACTGCTGCATTCTCAACATGTGGTTCACCTCTCCCAGGTGTGTGAATATAGATCGGCCGGTATGTTTATCCGCACAGTCTCAGTGATCTATTTCCCATGGTGACTTAAAAACATGACCTTCAAGTGACATATGCTTTCTGCATCCCGACAACCATGATGAGGCTATTCCCAGGGAACACTTCAAACATACATCAGTCAGGAACTAAGATGAGGATACATTCACACCCTGAGTTACGTAGATCTTTAGAGTCTGATATTCCTGGGAATGCAGAAATGAATGACACAATTCTGATCATGTTTAAAAGTAGCAAGATGGTTGTCGCTGGAGAAGTTATTATAAAACTCTCACTTCATTTCATTTTTATATTTGTTTCTGGCAATAGCAAAAGCAACAGTCAGTGTCATATTCCAAAATATAACAAAAAGGAAAATTGGTAAAAAAAAAACAAATCAGTTTTGCCTGAAAGATATGGGAAGAAGAAAATAAATATATTCACACCACACTCCCACTGTTTACTATGTGCAAAACAGACCTTTGGCATAGCCCAAGATACGGCTAATTAGGGTCATCTTGTGATTAAAAAAATAAACAAGACCTCAATGTGGAAGCTTTAACGAGAGGTAAGCTGAATGTCAAAAAAAACATGGGCATCTTTTAAACCGGACGAATAACGACAATAATAATAACAGTAATCAATTGGCGACAGAGAGGCATGGCTAAAGTCAGTAAGGCATGATAATTTTTCGAATGTTACATAAACCGCAGGGAGTGGTTGGCAATGAAGCGCCATGCAGCAATTACAAGAAAAAATGGCATCCTAATTAAAAACCCATTTTCATGTAAATGTAAAATCGTTTAATCTGCTTTATGAATATAAGCACCATTTTCATATTCGAACTGCACTTCTATTTATGTTTGAAATCCAGTAAACTCTCATTTTCAAGGACGGGGGAAATCATGCATACATTTGTCCTGCATGCTCGGCATAGAGTAATTCTGCTAATTGTTTTCTCCTACTGCTTCAGTTCATTTATCCCTTATCTGTTAATAGTACCGTTGGGCAATATGCTTGAAAAGTTCATCACAATAAATCATTCATATCAGTATTTAGTGTTTTGTCATATATGATCAAGCAGTACATTGTCTTTTCACCAAGTGGAGGATGATAATTGTAAAAAAAAAAATACTGTACGTGTCCAGATTTAATGTAGTTTAATCAACAGAGAATGATTTTGCTCACGCGGTTTTGATTAGATCTGTTTTAGTAGTAAGCCTTAAATCAAGTATTATTCCTCTTCACATTCAGGCAGTCGCGGATGACCAATAACAGAAGGCAGCAGTGTTTGCAAGGTTAGGTGAAAGACATTTTAAATGTTTGGCCGCATAAAACAGAACTTGGCGACATGGAGAACTTTTTCGAACCTACCTACAGCCCACAGATAGTAAATTCTAAGTGTAAAAGATTTCATTATTCATCGTTACATAATCAAATCAATATTTCAACACATATCCAATAAGATTACTTAAGTAAGTGGAGCTTACATGATTATTACTATGGCTTTGAATTTATTTATGAAGTCAAGCCATAAAGCAGTGGTTTACTTTGCAGAGATGCCACATTGATGGGGTGCTTCTATTTCTGTTGCTATACAATGAGACATGGATGAAAGCTGATGAACATGGTTTTCATGACAGCGTGTGGGATTAGAGGTCAACAAAATGATTATCTGATATTCTTCTTTTAAAACACACACTCGTGTACACACACATTTCCATCTTCTTCACAGCGATCCTCGCCTCCATGGAGATCTCATAGTCGATTCCCCAACACCAAAACCCACTGCAAGAATCTAATTGCTTTGCTGGCCTCTCCATGTAATGGCCCCATACAGAGTAAATTTTACCACTGGGCCTTTGCTAAACCTATGACTAAAGATTGCAATATTGATGGCTCCCCCGTCCCTCTGCCTCATCTCAACACTTCTTTTATGGCTGGCAATCATTTCTCGACTGTTATCCTCTGATGTTTCCTACCGCTAAGATCACATGACCCCATGCAGTGCATAGCAGGGCCCCTGTAGATAATTCAGATCACTTTGCTTTTCCTTGCGTTTAGCTGATTCCACCAATTGATTTTTTTTAATTTCATTTGTGAATATTTTTTTTATGATGGTGGCTTAATGCATAATCAAAGCAATAATATTAACGTTTCAAAATGAAGTTAATGCAGTATAGTGAAATGGGATTAAACGCTAAAAAAAAAAATAGATACAGAGAATATAAAGTGTAGCCTTTTAGAAACTGGGAGCACACGTTTTCTATGAAACACAGTAGTGCTCAAAAGCACTTGACCCCAGGTTTGGCTGTCAGATCATAGGTGGGCTGTGTTCACACAGAATCCAGTGGACGATACCTTGATGCAGCTCTCTTCACAAATCCATTTCACAGTCAGTTTAACAGCTCTCTCCTGGAGGAAATCTTCCTTCCTTCTCACCACAGTGTCTTCAGGGGAGGACCGACTTCCTGTAAAATCAAGTTCATATTTCTTTTGTTTATTGTAGAAGACTATCATAGAATGAGTGTGTACAAAACAGTAGGTTTACTGTTCTGGGCCAGGGTAATACTCATTCTCTATTATATGGCACATTCATACACAGCGTGGTAAGAAATCAAACTGGGGGTGACAAATACTAAGCAACTTAAAAAAGAAATAACACACACACCGAGTGTATTCAGTCACCCATTTGTACATCATGGGCACAATTCTCACCTTAAGATGTGTTTGAGTGCCGATCCACATTCTTATCTAATCTGCATAACAGAATAGAACGACTTGAAATTACTCACAAAGTCAAGAAAGTTGTGGTACTACTGATTTGTATTAGGAAATGATGGCACAGAAAAACAAGCTGAAGGCGGAATGAGTGCAGTGCCATGTAGGAGGAAGGGGATATTATGCCGAAGGTGGAACTTGCCCACCGCTGATGTAATAGAAATGGAAGTCAACAGCGAGAGTTATCTGCAAAATTGCACTTTCAAGTGGGTCCATTTCCAGAAGTGTGAGTGTGTACTAGAGGCCTCAGTGTTGTGTAGTGATTATTGAGATTGAACATCCCCAGGCATGGAAGGCCAGGCGTGTCCACAATGTCCATATCTAATCCATGCTGGATGTGATTGCACTCTTACCGACTCTTCACATAACCACAACTTAACCCTGCACCCTCAGTGTTTACATTTTGATAGAGATGTGGGAGAGGGTTATCTGTCAAGTTGTGCTTTTACAGGTGATTTGTTTTCTCGATTTGAAAGTGGAAAATTACCATATTGTAAACGATAAAGAGGAGCCACAGTTCCCCCCCAGGAACTATAGAACGTAAAACATTCAAGCCAAGTGGTAAACAAGCTCGGCCTACCAAGCATGTTTTTGGGATGTGGGAGGAAACCGGAGTGCCCGGAGAAAACTATGTTTTTTTTAATTATTATGATTTTCAAATTTCTGTTTCTTCTTTTTTTACTAAGGTGGTTGCTCTTGTTAAAGTTAAAGTCCCAATGATCGTCACACACACATCTGGGTGTGGTGAAATTTGTCCTCTGCATTTAACCCATCCCCGTGTGATTTTGATCCATCCCCTGGGGGAGAGGGGAGCAGTGAGCAGCAGCGGTGCCGCGCTCGGGAATCATTTGGTGATCTAACCCCCCAATTCCAACCCTTAATGCTGAGTGCCAAGCAGGGAAGCAATGGGTCCCATTTTTATAGTCTTTGGTATGACCCGGCCAGGGTTTGAACCCACAACCTTCCAGTCTCAGGGCGGACACTCTACCACTAGGCCACTGAGCTGCAGCTTTAATACAATTTAATTGGCCTCTCAAGTTTTCGCCATAAAACCTGGTTTAAAAAGGACTTTGAGCTTACAATTTGAGAATTTGAAGGTCACATACTAACGTAATACATAATAATCATACATTAGGAAGGGCGGTGTTCAGCAAGAGTCAGTCTCCTTCCCTCTTTGTTGTGATTGAACAAAGGGAAGACACTTTATGCTGCCAATAGAAAAATACTGCACAGCTTTGCTAAACTAAAAAAGGCTAAAACAAAGAATATTTCTAAAATTGAAATATTGGGCTTTTTCTCAATGGATAAGAATGTAAGGTGTGAAATAAAACTGAAGCCATATACAGTACATATTGTAACTATATAAAAATAAAATAAAAAATATAAATAAATAATATCAAGTAAAAAAATAACCAAAACACTGTTAATATACTGCTGTATTCTAATTATATGGCACTCAAGCGCCTTACAAAATGGGGATGATTAACAAAAAAAAAAGAAGTTCACAAAACATGATCAGCAAAAAGAACAACCAACAGCGTGCTTTGAACTACAATAAAAGCATCAACAATTTTATGTGGTTACTTGAAAGAGGAACATTTCCACTCAGGTATGCAGGATTTTATTTGTGCTCACAAAAATACTTCACAAAACTGCCACTTCACCCTCTCCCACATTGTTTACATTGTCAGAGATGTGGGCAAGCTTTCCTGTCGAGTTGTGCTTTTTGCACCGAGTAGAAGAGTGTGATCCGATCACAAGTGCTCTCTTGAAAGTGTGTGGACCAAATTTTAATGTCAGATCTAACACGTTGTGCTTATAGCTGTACACTTGTAACTGCTATACCCAGGACACTTGTAAATTCAATATGTAGATAGCTGGTGAGGGAGTTAGCCTTAAACTGTGCTGCATGTGCAATGTGTACCTTAATACTGTGCATGCAATTCAAAATACAGACAGAATTTTGATACAACAGTATTTTCAACAACATTTTTTAAAATTCATTTAACATATCACACATCACTTTGGTCATTGGTCCGAGACAACAAATTACTGGCAGCAGGGACTCCAGTAATTTACTCTTATTTTACAATGCACCAACTGTAATTTATCTTAACAATAAAGTATATAGTAATTACAGTACTGCTATATTTTGAATTACAGTATTTTACCGTAGGATAACTGTGAATGGTGTGGTAATTTTACACCACATCTACTGTTATTTATTTTAACAATACATGGCATTAGGATAACTGTGTTATTGTATTTTTTCCACTACACACCATTACTCTAATACAAATAATAAGATAAACGCTTTTGATTTACATCCCACTTTTCTGTCAAAGCTCCCAGATTTGATATTCACGTACTTGCATATTCACATTCTGGTGGGGGTTAATTACGTTTTCACCACAACGACAATAATTACTGAAACAGAGTGGAAATTAAAAGAGCAGACCCTTCAGTTGATGGATGACCTGCGTGTGCTTTTTCTTGCCCTCCCAGAGGTTAATATCAGCATATGTTCCCACTCACATAACTCTGTCAATAAGCCCAGTCTGACACATAGCCCGTAGATAAAGACAACACTCTTAATACTGCTGGGTCAAAAACAACCCAATTTGGGTTAAAAATTGGACCGATTGGTCAATTTGACCCGACAAAGTTTGTTTTTTTTCTTTCTTTTTTTTTTTGCTGAACAACTCAGAGTTTGGTCGAATTGACCCAACTGCCTGGGTCACTCCAATTTTTAACTCAGCAGTTTTAAGGAGTGCAATTTTGTAATTTTTTCCTACAGCAAAAACTATAATCTTGCACTTGATATACTACCATCCACACATAAATCAATCAACTTCCGTCCACTCATGGATAATTGAAGTATTTATAAATAAATACTGATGAAGATTTAAAAAAATGGTATCACACAGGAAAAAAAATGTTATAACCCCTTCTCAAAATAAATGCTAATTCCTGTCCCCTCTATACAAAGAACATTTATATATGTACAAACATAGGCCACAGCAATGCAGAAAAGAGCTATTAGTGCAATTAATATTACATTATCACTCGGGAGTGTTTTAGTCAAATTAGAGAGGAGTAGAAGAAGCGGCACTGCAGCAGATGAAGATACCAGTGCACCTACTGATTACAATATCTACCCTTCTTAGCCAAAATGTCTTCGGAAAAATGAGAAAAGTGGATAAGTAGAGAGAATTCCAAAAATGTAACGTTCACTACTTATTCACAGTGGTGAATGGGAAGCTTGGTGGGAATCAACAAGTGTCAGAAGGAATAGAATTTGCGACGCCACAATGAGACTCATCTTAGTGAGAATATTTCAAGGACAACAAATAAAATGCTGGTGGGTCTAAGGATAGAGCAGTCCATTTTCACAAAGAGCCGAATGACAGCAGTATAAGCCAGCTAACCATATCCCGGCAGTGCGTGCGTTAAAAGATGCACGCTGAAGGCTGCAGAGGTATTGTTCTGATAAGCAACAAGCTTTTACTGACATTAGTCTGACAAAGAATACTGTGGCAAAGAGGATATTGGACAAGAACAAATTTCTTGTATTTTCTACCGCAATTAATGAGAGCACAGCCATTATAGACATTTGTGAACTGGCCATATTCATGTCATTTTTCATACGCTGACCGTCACCGAGGAGTTCATTGTGTACCATTCGTGAGCTGACACTATATAGAAGGAATCCTAAGTCTAAGGCACAGGTGTCAAACTCAAGGCCCGGGGGCCAGATACGGCTCGCCACATCATTTTATGTGGCCCGCAAAGACAAATTGTGCATCAAATTCGTGTGTCATTATTAGAATTGCAAATTGTCTTCACTTTTAATAATATCTTTTTTTTTAATATTTGACCAGTTTTTCCTCGTTTGATTTGAAAACGAGTTATTTGTCAGTTTGTTTTGTAGCTTTTACTGGATATAATATGAGGTGCTCATACATTTATTTGGGTTGACAGTCATAATGGCCCTCCGAAAGAAGCTATGACTACAATGCGGCCCGCGAAAAAAATTAGTTTGACACCCCTGGTCTAAGGGATTACTTAACCACTCCCCCCAAATTTTTTGTTGTTGCTTATCCTGTCCATGGTCACGCGTGAGCTAGTGCCGATCCCAGCACACTTTGGATGAGGGACTGGATACACCCTGGGCTGATTTCCAGTCAATCAGGGTTGCTCAAAAAATATGTTTCAGTCAATACCCTTCCACTGCAGTCTTGCTGGTGGTGCAATGCACATTTCAAATTGGATGTCAACAGCCAAACAAGTCAGCAAGACGGCATCTTTGCTTTCTCATTGTGTGATGTGGATTCCATAGGTATAAAGGAAAGTTTCAATCATTGTACCACATATAGAATATATTCTACTTTCTTATCTAGTTTAGTTGCAGAAAAAAAGTATATGTATATGACTATTTTTTGAGCCCGTTTTAGCAATATGTGATTGACACAGAAGTTTCAGTTTCTGTACACTGCTGTGGTTTGTCATATTAGTGGCTCTGCTCACAAAAACCTGGAACTAAAATGATTTTTATGCACAGGGTGGCTTCTTTTTCAGTCATCCATCCATCCATCCATCCATCCATCATATATATATATATATATATATATATAATCTTTATAATTAATTATCATTAAAAAAATTCTCATTACATGTAATAAATTTTGCTTTTAAAATGCAAAACGAAGAGTAAATATTTAGCTGCAGGCTATGAGAAGAGCTTGCTCTGCGCCCCCGGCATAGTGCGAATACGATGGAACATTAGCTAATGACTACGTTACAGTTCAAATAAATTCTTGCATATGAAGATGGAAGACGGACAGAAATCGAAGAGGGAAGAGACAAAAATCGAAAAATGGGAGGCAGAGGCTGAAGTGAAGAAAAACAAGTGATGTGTGAAAGCTTATTCCACAATTTGAGCTGCATTTCTTATTCAAAGTGTGAGAAGACAGCAGAGGGGAGAAAAGCAGAACATAGGAGTCATTCTTTGACAGCAAAGAAAGCATCAGAGAGCTACAATGAGGTCAGAAATATAACCCCACACTGAATGCCACCACTTGATATGTTCCGTGGGGCACTGTGTGTAACCACAAGCTTTATAACAAAGAAAGCTGCGATCTATGTGAAGAATAAATTCAAACTGAAACAAAAGGTCAGAATAATGGCTAACTGATAAAAAGTGGATGTGTCTGTTTTAAGAAAAGTCAAGAATCGCCAGAATCTACACTTTTATAAATGGAATTTCTGTGCAATAAATCATGCTAGGTTTATATTTATTTTTTTTTGGGGGGGGGGGGAACTTTTACCGTAATTTCCGGAATATAAACTGCTACTTTTTGCACATACTTTGAACCCGGTGGCTTATAGTCCAGTGTGGTTTATCTATGGTTTTGTCATGACTTTTATGATATTGTAAGAGGGTTTGTTTTACACGTAAAACAGGTAATAGGACATTTTATTTAAAGCACCTGCAATTTATAGTCATGTATGGCTTATATATAAACAAAACAAGATTTTCACCTCATTTTATTGCCCGAAGTCAGCTGGGATAGGCTTCTACACGCCCATGACCCTTGTGAGGATAAAGCGGTTTGTTTAATGAATGGATTTCTTAAATGATTAAGAGGGTATGATGCATGCTATTGTCATATCTGTGAAATCAATACAATAACATCCACCATACATGTCTGCAGAGTGCAGAATCTGTCTGCCCAAGGTCATTTGGTAAAACAAAGTTCAGATGACTATGTGCCATCAAACTCATTCGAGCCAGGCGCACGTCAAGGGAAGTTTTCTCTAAGAGCCGAAACAACCAGCATGGCGTGGAGAGATGACCCAAATTCCTGGAAAAAAATGTTGAGGCACGCGTCGGCACAAAAATGAGGATACGCCAGTTTATACCAGAGTGCAGCTGCGCTGGCTACAAATAATGAGGTCTGAGTCTTTGTTCTGCTCAAGAACAGTGATTTGTTGCTAACCTTGCTGATGTGGTCACTTACGTTAGGTGGTTTTCAATAATGTATTTGGCCGCGGAAAATACCAAAAGATGTTTTTTTTCTATTTATGAGTGTTTTAAATCATATTTTAAATCAGGGGTGTCAAACTAATTTTTTTCGCGGGCCGCATTGTAGTCAAAGCTTCTTTCGGAGGGCCATGATGACTGTCAACCCAAATAAATGTATGAGCACCTTATTATATACAGTAAAAGGTACAAAACAAACTGACAAATAACTCATTTTCAAATCAGACGAGTAAAAACTGGTCAAATATTTAAAAAAAAAGAGATTATTAAAAATGAAGACAATTTGCAATTCTAGTAATGACACATGAATTTGATGCACAATTTGTCTTCGCGGGCCACATAAAATGATGTGGCGGTCCGTATCTGCCCCCCGGGCCTTGAGTTTTACACCTGTGTTTTAAATAAATAAACGATAATATAAACATGAGTTTTTCTCATCGATAAACATTCTGTACATTCAAAATTCACTTTAGAAAAACAGCAATTCCTAAAAAAAGTGAAATGACACAAGTTCAAGTAATAACATTTATTGTAATAATATAACAAGAGGATTTTTGGCAATAAGACATCAATGCCATGTTGTAACATTATTAAATAAGCTCCAGAACTTGAGGAAAAGAAATACTCCTGGGCTGTGGGTGGTGGAGCAAGGCCAACAGATGGAGATGGAACTTTCCAGATGGTTTACCAAGGACCAATGAGATAAGTGACTAGTAGGGGGTGGACAACATGGAGTAATGCAAATGAAAACACTGATATTTAAAAGAGGAAAAAATGTGAGTGTGGTTGGCTCAGAGGAACCTGGCAGATGGAGGTCTAAACAGAGAAAATGTTTTGGGATAATGTGGGGAAACACATGGGGGGGTGATAAGCGCGAAATTCCCAGCAGCCCCAGCTGTCCGTATTCTTGGTGCAGCACCATGTTACAGCTTACTTTGCTTCATCCTGGTGGTTTAATTTTCATTCAGGTAGCCCTTCTATTTAACAACCTATTTCATTCATGGCGGCACTTATTACAATACAGTTTGCTGGAAATTTTGTAAAATAATGGGTTCAAATGAACTTGCAACCGTTTTTGGACAGAATTAAATACATCGTGGGGCTGATGTATTTATTACACTGTTCAGTTTAGGTGTATGGTGACGTTATAGTGGCGAGTGGACTTCAGAATTAAAAAAAGAATCTAGAGCACTGTAAAAAAATCCAAACAAACGAGCCACTTGATTTCTGACTTAAGCAAGCTGAAAACAGATCGACAGCTGGAAATGAGGACATTTTTTTTGTTTTTTTAAATACAGAATGGAATAATAATAATATTAATAATAATAACTCTCACAAGGCGCTGTGTTGTTTGAAGTTCTCAGAATAACCATCATTGCCCTTCAGAAACCATAAAAAAAAAAGTTATAATTTTCAGATGATAATGCTGGACCTGTCACTTTGTGAGTCAATAAAAATATCAAAAACTTTTTTAGAAATATAACCACTCCAGGTGTGAGAGCATCTATAATTGGACCCAGAGGACCTTTGCTGAATAATTACATTACCGTATTCAAAGCAAATGGTGCAATGTGGCCAGCATGTACATGGAAAAGCGCATTAACTTGAAGGATGTGTTTTTACTGATAGAAAACTGGAAATCTTAAAAGGAATACATCACCTGCCAGGAAATCAAACACCAAAACAAAATGTGCTTCTCACAACACTTACTCCATATAAGGCATGAGTTGTTATAAACATTTCTGTCTTTTTTTTTTTTTTGTCTTTGCACTTGGTTATCTAAAAAGCAATGTGCACATATTCACACGTCAAGTTAGATGGCGCATTATTTACAGCACTGTACCCGCAATTATTTTTTTAATAACCACATCATAATTTCCTTAGGTTTTCATTTCAAAAGAAGAAAAATAAAAAGAAACATATAAGCTATGTTGCTATTTGCGTTGCCAATGTGTTCACCTTTTTTGTTCTGGTAAAGACACATCACCAAATATAGAGCTAACACTAACAGACTTCTCGGTTGTTCAGCATAGATACACGTTTTCAAATGTCCGAAAAAAACAAAATCAAAAGGTTGGGAGGAAATATTCAATGATAGTAACACGGTTGGGGTTATCAAAATGTAAGCATAACATCGATTCAATGCACATTTGATTTTTATCCACTATTCTCCTCTCTAGATTGTTCCGTAACCAAAGAAAATAGGGTTACGTAAGGACAATCTTCCTCTATTAGATCATTAATGTTGATCCATCAAGAGTCCCTCTATACATATTAAATCACATTTCTCTTTACAAGACATAGGCGTTAGGTACTTGAATCTCCCAGCTATCATGTAGTTTGCCGTAAGAAAGGCAGTTATAGCAAAAGTAAGCCTCCAGGCAAGTTCAGGAGAGCACTTGAACTTCATGTTCTCCAAGAGGTCGAAATCATGCCTTAATCGATGGCGTCTGATAGTCATAACCCTCATGATTCAAACAACACTGGAAAATCAGCCAAGAGACTTTGTCACTTGTCATTGTGATATATCGATTCTGATAAGGTCCAAGGTTTGCTGGAAACCACGTTCCTCATGCCAATAATATCCCTGAATCTCCTTAGCAGGGTAGTCCAGCCCTGCCCTGAGAGTTAAGCTAGTTAGGTGCAGAGCTGAGCCAGCTCAGGTTCAGGAGAGGCATTGGGGAGCTTTGAGTTGAAGATCTGAAGAGCTTCCTTGATACGCACCACCTCACCAGCTGACATCTTCAGTCGGTGACGCAGAAGACAAGAAAACAGGTCGAGTGGCTGTGGCGCTGGCGGGGCCAACCTGTTAACGCGATCCCTCATTTCCAGTAACATCAAAAAGGCAGCATCCTGTGTACTCTGTGTATATGGGTAGTCCAGCTGGAGTATCAAATCCTTAATGCCCTCAGGGTCAAAGTGCATACTGTATCCAAAAACTTTCAGAGTATTGATCTTCATATAACCCATGTTAGACGTCTGGTCATCCATGTCCAACGGTTCATAGAATAGCGTTTCGTTCACTGTTGGATCATCTGTGACAATGCGGCTTCGCAGGTAGATGTGCACGGTTTCAAAGAAGGACTTCCATTTGTTGCCCAGTGACAATGTCCAGTTGAAGCATTGTGCAGTTGTCACAGAGTCCAGTCGAGTTCTCTCCCAGTTGGGGAACTCAGGCTGGTTCACAGGCATGAACCAACTTTCTGAGTGACTTCCCCCAAAAGGGTTCACGTAAATTGCTGGCACTGGCTCCAGTGTTGAATTTTTCGTTAAGCATATCTGGAAAGTCATGCCCATCAACATGTGGATAAGATTTGACTTATTTTTATTACTCTTGAGAGTAAGCAGCATCCTCTTTCTCCAAGCAGGGTTGAACCAACTTCCCAGACGGACGTCGTTGCTAATGTAAATGGCATGGACCTCAATTCTGCTATCAAGCTGCTGAAGTAGGTACTTCACCTACAAAAACAACAATCATTTACTTACACTTCTTCAGGGAACAATAAAGAAACGCACTTAATCACTTCATATACATTATGTCGACAATGGTTCTCAGACTTTGATGCGGACCAAGAGTGAGGACAAGAACCCTGAAGAGGTTAGGTGTAGAAAATGCGTGATGATATAATTTGACATTGATATAAAACAATAATGATTGTAAAACCATAATTATAAAGAACATTATTCACCTCAATTTACTGTAACAAACAAAACAACAATGGCTACTACCGTATTTTCCGCACTATAAGGCGCACCTAAAATCCTCAAATTTTCTCAAAAGCCGACAGTGCGCCTTATAATCCGGTGCGCCTTATATATGGACCAATATGGATTCGTGGATGTGGACTAATTTATTAAAGTAAGCTTTACGTGTTTATTTTGTGTGTTGTGTGATATTAACGTTTGAGCAACGTTGAGTTATTGATATATTGTTATTGTTTTCACTATTTCGAGTGTTACTATATTGTGATTGCATTAACGTTTGAGCAACGTTGAGTTATTTATTCTATGCGTTTTATAATCCGGTGCGCTTTATATATGGACAAAGTTTTAAAATGGGCCATTCATTGAAGGTGCACCTTATAATGCGGTGCGCCTTATAGTGCGGAAAATACGGTATTTTGGTATGCAATAGCTGCATGTTCATGTCCTTCCTGCACTACAAAGACCTAACATTTATGACAACCCAAGTTTGAGAACCATTGGAATGTATAAGATAATTTTGAAACCTCAGCATCCGGCATGTCGAGATCAAAGTTCAGATAGTGGTCCAAGGACGTAGCGATGCTCGGTCGACAGGAACCAAGGTGTAAGAGATTGCCGTGGTGGCAGGATCCACAGCGGGTTACATTGTCAGCAGCACAAGCAGAGCAGGAGGTGAAGGAGGCGTCAACAACACACGGAATGGCACCCTGACAAGTTGGCTGCTCCACAGGACAGCTGCATCGCTTCACTTCCTCAGCGAATGATCCCAGTACTCCATGGTCATTGCAGTACAGAAGGGATTGAGCCTTGTTCAACCAAAAGGCTATCGACCTACAAAAAGACAAAAACATCTTCTCATAAATTATAAAAATATGCTGTTAGAGGTAGCTGGTATATTGATGATACGCAATTTAACATACAGTTGTGCTCATGAAGTTTTTATACTCTTGCATAATTTGTAAGATGAGCAGAAGTGGTCAAAGAAGATATGATTCATTTGATTTGGAATAGAACTGAAAACTACATAGCATTTCAGACAATCATTAAAAAAACAGCTCAGCTCTTGTGGATTGCCCTGTTGGGCATCAATGATGGCTTTCAGTCTTTTTTTGAGATATTTGTGAATGAGGTCCCTTATTTTTTTCTGGTGGTAAAGCTTTCCATTTTCCTTGGCAAAAAGTCACTATGCCCTGTAAAATTTAACGGGTTGTGTTTGGTGCCTTACTGGAACTGCACATTTGAGGCTCTCGTCAGAGTGGCTCAATATTTTTAGGTCAAGAGACTTTCATGGCCACACCATAACCTTCACTTTTATTCTGCTGTCAGACTTGACCGTGTGCTTTGGATCAATGTCATCTTTGAAAGCCAAGTGAATCCCTTTATGCAACTGGGACTCATGAATGCAAATTGTCCTCCAATATGTTCGGGATGCATATTTTATTCATTTTACCGTCAATTTTGACAATATTCCCTGTGCCGTTATAGCACACCAAAGCTCTACCTGCATATTATACAGTAGCGATAAATGAGTTTACATTTTGGCATACGCTTTGTTGAAATGTACCATTTATTAATTTGACCATTAGGTTAAAATTTTGTCTGGTTTTAGAAGGTTTGAAGCTCGTTGCTGTACTTTGCGATACTATCTGAGCAAGCAGTTTAGTGGTGTTGGTGCAGTAATGGCTTTATTCCTGCTCAGTGGCCTAGTGGTAGAGTGTCCGCCCTGAGACTGGAAGGTTCAAACCCCGGCCGGGTCATAACAAAGACTATAAAAATGGGACCCATTGCCTCTCTGCTTGGCACTCAGCATTAAGGGTTGGAATTGGGGGCTTAGATCACCAAATGATTCCCAAGCACGGCACCGCTGCTGCTCACTGCTCCCCTCCCACCCAGGGGATGGATCAAAAATCACATGGGGATGGGTTAAATGCAGAGGACAAATTTCACCACACCCAGATGTGTGTGTGACGATCATTGGGACTTTAAATGACTGTGCAGGCTGTTTTTGTTCAAGTATCTTCTTGTTGTGCCTCTTGAATAGGATAGACTATAGGAGAAAAAGGAATAAACTGAATTTCTCCAATGAACGGGCCTAAATGGTTTCTATTTTTTATGGCACATTTCCACAAAATGCAGCTTTTTACTTGTTTTACCATTTTCCTATTGTCACTCCCTTTCCACACACAAATGATGGAAGTCATCATACAGTATGGATAACAAGCTTATCATTCAAATTCACACATCACCACACCCTACTTAAATTATTTAGCAGCTCCCAATTGACTCCGTACTGTATACTTTTTCCTTGTGGAGGAATAGTTGCTGTGTTTGACTGCAGATGAGATGAAAATGCAGACACAAAATTGCCATCCATTTTGGCGGGCAAGAGTTTGCAAGGGCTTCAGTTGCAAAATGGGTTCTGTAAAGATTCTATCCCCCAGGCTAAGATGGGAAAATTGCACACAGCAATGCCAAAAAGCTACGGCAATTCCATACCCTGAGGCTTGCGCAAATAGACAGAAATAAGTGATGATGAAACAAATAGATTTGTGCAGGACGAAATATGGATCCTTTGCTGGCCCTGATAGCTTGCTGTTGCTGTGAGCACGGTAAAGACTGAGTGATGGTCTCAGACAGAGAAGGAGAGGGACAAGGGGAAATAAAGGTGAGAGTGCAGGAAAAATAAAGACAGAAAGTGGCAAAAGGGTAAGCGAGGGGAGATGGAGTGATTGCTAGTGACAAAAGACTGCCAAGGAAATTAAGGTTCTCTGTAAACAAGCGGCAGACTGTCAGTGCAGGAAAAGACTTGATTAGAGCTTGCCACAGTGTAGAGTACCTCACTCCGCAGCCTATAACTAGACCCTTCATCTGTCCTACACTTTCTTGGAAGTTCTGTCTTTGTTCATTCCTTCCTAGCATGTCTCCTTTCACCCCATTTCTTTTTCCCTTTCCAATTTTATTTGCTATCCCAAACTGCTTCCTCACATTACTCTGTGCTTGACTTCAGTGCTTTTCTTGACACAAGGCCTTACCCTGGCCTTCGTGTTTTGCCTCTTCCATGTAATAACAGCATTAGTGAATACTTTACTCAGAAATCAATCACACGGGCAAACAATGTCAGTTAGCCTTTCAAATAATTATCATACGATATCATAATATTAAGATGGAAAATGACTTCTAATCTACTTAGGTTGGAATATAATGTGTTTATCAGAGCTGCACAATACACGCCCTGCTTTTTGTACATTTAAAAAAAATTTTAGGGTGAGGCATGGTACATTCTGGACTGGATCCCAGCCAATCGGGGCATATTCAGACAGATAATAGTATTGTGAATATTAGTATCATCATCATCACTAGTAGTAGTAGCATAAATATTAGCAGTAGCAGTTGTAGAAGCTCATACATGAAATATTGATATGTTATATTTACAGCTGCAGCTGCCTTTGTACAAAAATCTTAAGGTTTTTTGTCAGCCATCCCAAACTTGCAGACCGCCGGATGTCCTGAAGTTGTAATATTCCTTGACTAAAATAAGCACACTGTTTAATATTAAATCTGAAACGTCAAATGCGATACCTTTCTCGGGGGAGACTGATTCGAGGTTGTTTTGGACATCGTTTGCTGAGGGTGAACAATTTCCTGATGATTTTCTGAGCTTTGTTCAGGACCAAGGCTGTGCTGGACTCGAGATGAGCATAGCGCTTCTGGAGAGATAAGTCAGCTGACCAATACTTGGCAATCATGGAAACATTCAAGAATTGATCAGTGGGTAATTGTTTCAGGAAGGCCTTGAATTCATCTGCAACAGAGACAAAGGGAGAACAAATTAGAAACAGTTGCCCATCAGTTACTCATATTGATCACTTTATCCCAAGTGAACAACATCAGGGTGTCGAAGCCTTCATTAGAATAGCCAGAATTATTTTGGGTTAATTGTTAATACACGATCATTCAAAACAACCCTGAAACTTAAGCTTTTATTAAAAACACCCACCAGCTATGTCGAAAGTTAAATATTGTTAATAACAGTTGTCATTCAACATGATTCTGTGAGAAATACCTGTAAATTGTATTAACAAAGCAACCAAACATATTCACAAACCAGTTTCTCTCCCTCCCACAGTCAACGCTAAAAAAAAACAATGCTGCAATGAGATGATTGTGTTGCTGTCAAGTTTGGCATCCACACCGTCTTTCTTCTTGACACTACAAATACAAATATACTGTCAAAGTGTCATTCAGTTCACTGACACAATTACAAACGATCCCAAGTGCCTGCCATTTGTTGCACTGAACATTCTTGTCAGAAAGCAAGCAGACTTCTTATTTGCTTGTTTTCTGTGTAGTGCCTGTGACAACAACTTCAGTAATCCTATTTTTCCTCCGTGACCATAATTCAGCTGCAAACGTGACAGACAATGAGATTGGATTTGGGATGTCTTCCGGCAAGTGTGGCAGCACATGGGCCCCTTTTACTGCACAGTGATGCCAGCTGGGAGAGATGACGCAGAAAACAGAGGGGCCAGAGCTGTCGAGGAAGCTGCCATCTCCTTCCCTTCAAAGTGTTCATAACACATTGAATGCGCCATCAATCACGCTGTTCATGTAAGAGTTAACAGAGGAAGCTATTGCTTGACTGTCTCCATAAAACTTCAACCATCCCTATGAAGTAGCCCTAGTCTGTGATTGGTCAATAGATTATATGTTATTATTTTGAACTAAAGTGTCCTCTTTGAATATATTTCCCACCCAAATCCCATTCAGACATTGAAACACACAATGGATGAGCCAATATTCTTCAAAATGCTGGGGGTAACTTGTTGACTTCATACACAACAAAAAACTGTTGGCTGCTGTCGAGAAAATACCAATTTCATCTACAACCATAAAAACACATACCATATTTTCCGGACTATAAGGCGCACCTAAAAACCTAACATTTTCTCAAAAGCCGACAGTGCGCCTTATAGTCCGGTACGCCTTATAAATGGACCAAATTCCTAAATTTAAACTGGCCCGAAGCATTGTGTCATGAAATCAATCATAAGTGGCCCACTGAAGACTAAGAATCATGAATCAAAAAGACTATGGATCATTATTTTGTGATTATAAAGTAATTTGTTGCGTCTGAAGTTGAAATAAAAAAGATAAAATGGAGAATGATTTGATTTGGATTAAAAATCTGACATGAAGTATTAATGGTGCGCCTTATAGTCCGGAATATACGGTAATTATATTGGGGCCCACGTCACTCTTCATCTTGGACACTGGCTTCCTACAAGGGGTGTGTGATAAGCCGAATGCTTTATACTCCACACACTAACTACACACCCACCCACTCCAGTAACACCTGTGTGAAGTACTTGTGAATTCTGTATTACAGTGTGACTGCACTGAGGCAGAATGGAAGAGGCTCCAAAGAGTGGTCAAGAGCACACAGACGATTATCTGTGTTTTCATCCTTGCCTGAAAGACGTCTAAATGTTCTGCTGTTTTAAAGATTTGAGGCAATCACATGTGACAGCCCCTACCCTGCCCGCTAGATGTTTCCTTCTGGAACGCCAAATAAACTCAGAGACCCCTTCTTCCAGCAAGCCATCATTACACTGAACTCATAATTACACCAACACACATTCTATAATGCTGTGATGTGTGCATCCAAACATCTCTAACCCCGCTGCCACTGCACACATTAGCGCCTCACTTCCAAATAGCACTGCAGATGTTTTTACTTTACACATACAACATCCCTGACTCTGCTGCTGATGTACATACAACGCACGTGCCATACTGCAATCTCCATGCATAATTTAGTAATGTTTACTTTATATTATTTATTGTTGTTGCATTCTATTTGTTTATTTTCATTTTCGAAACACAAACCTATATGTCTTTGTATCTGGACCATAAAATTACATTTGTATTTTACTGCAGTCTGTTATTCTTATGGTAATTTAATAAAAAATCATATCCCATTAAAAGCATTTTAATCACTTTTTAAGAAATCATGCAGATAACCATTGCCTATATAATTATTATAGAGCAGCAACCCAAATATTACGTATGAGCTGACAAATAATGTTCCTAAAAATAGGAAGTTTCAGACGTTCCATTGATTGTGATTTTATGGTTTAAGGTAATAAAAGTCTTGATGCATGAACTCTGTTCTTGGTAGGGGCTTGCGTGTCACTAGTGTTTCTCTTCAGATATAGTACTTGGTTAACACTAGTGGAAGTGTTTTTTTCTTATTTGTTTTTGTGGGATCATGAGTGATTATAATTTGTTTCAAGAACAATGGTGGGACAGAACCTTAACAGGTGTGATGCTCAGTGTAGAAAGAATGAGAGCAGACTACACACGCAATACGACCTTCTTCGTTATGAGTGTACCAGGCCTAAGCCAGGACCCCAGATAAGGATTCCACTTTAGCCATCACTTGGCAGAAGAACAAACTGAATGAACCACAAGAATTCCATTGTGTACTTTCTGGCAGTCAGAGTGAAATCGCTTTTGCTCATCACCACTCAATGTTCTACTTTATTCTTCCACACATGGGAGGTGCACAGTCAAATCACAGTTTTCACTTTTGGCTCAGCAGCCTGAGGTTACACAAGGACATTAACACAGTGGCTCCTAAAGAAATTGAATTAGCCATGCAATTTCTAACCCTTTTCTATCAAGTTAAATATTATTTGTGCTGTTATCTCATTCTACAAAACATCCAACTGGATTCAATGACATTTTCCTTCCCAAAAGAAGTTTTGAAATTCTTCTGCACTTCTCAAAAGTAGAAAGTTATTGATGGACACTATTTGGATTTTGCACAGTCAATACCAGAGAAAGCCTACATCGGTCCATTAAAACTGAAGATAAATGTTCCATTTAAATGTGATTGCAAACCTTTACATGACAACATTTTCTCTCAGAAATGAAGGGAGACACGGACTACTTTAATAAATGCGGTAAATGAAGGAAAAACAGTAAAACAACATTGTAAAACAAAAATTAATAAAACCTTATTGTCAATAAGGTCGAAAACCATAACAGTAAAGGTTTCCCTTGGTTATTCCCTTTGGTTAGCTCCTTGACGTCCCCAACGTTGCCAGTGCCCATCATATCTGCTCAACATAAACCAACTTTCATTAGAGAAGAGCCCTAAGCCCGACTGGCCCATCATCCAGCGTAAATATTTCTTGGCGGATGCAAGACAATGACGCCTGAAGGTGTGGTACCTTTGCAGGTGGTTTAGCATGCAGACCACTCTAATATAAACAGTTTGGAATGGTTGGATGAGACACTTTGGTGCCTCTCATCGCTCTTGAACATGCCTCAAGCTGAGTGGCCTTCATTATCCGATTTGGCAGGTTACTGCTCATAGTGAAGCAGTCATCAGTGTGGGATGCAGATAAGACATCCACTTCTGTGCCTTTCTGTGCATCTGTCAACATGCTGATGACAATCTGTGACAACAGGAACGTAGTGGCCATTTTGCCTCAAGAACATCTCATTTGAAGCTTCGCAATGGGAAGGTTCGATCGACCAATTGTTAGGCGTCATCTTGGTCTCATGTTGTCAAAATCTTAACAGCATGATGCACTGGTTAGCACGTCTGCCTCATAGCGCAGAGGTTGTGGGTTTGTTTGGCCTTCCTGTGTGGAGTTTGCATGTTCTCCCCGTGCCTGTGTGAGTTTCCTCCCACATTCCGAAGACATGAAAGGTAGGCTAATCAACCACGCCAAATTGCCCCGAGGTGTGATTGTGACTGTGGATGGTTATGTGTGCCCTGTGATTGGCTGGTGACCAGTTCAGGGTGTTCCCTACCGACTGCCCGAAGACTGGTGGGATGGGCTCCAGCATGCCCACGACCCTCGGGGCTCAGAAAATGAATGGGTTTAAATAATCTTAGACTCATTTAATACTCAACAAAAGTCTCCCATCAGAGGATTTTCTTTGCACATAGTTTACAGAATCCACATTCAAAACATGCAACATTTTAACGTGTGCATTACCCATTGGAACAGCAGCTAATGTGGGGACTCAAAAAACACAGAAATTAAACACAAAGATCTGTGAAAATCCTTCATCCTTCCTTCTCCTGTATCTTGTTAACAGCTTTGTTGTAAAGAAAAAAAAAAAAAAGCTTGACACATCTGGCCTTGTAATAGCAACATTCTCTGACAGATGTGCAAGAGAACAGGATACACAATAATTGGCTAGATTCATGCACTCCCAAAGTAGACCTCTGTCTTGAAATATCAAAAAAATAAAAAATAATCTCTCTCTGTCACCTACGGCTACACTCCAAAACTGTATCACATCATTAAACTAATTTGAAGGCGATTCTTTTGCTTCAGCTGCACTTGGGCCATGTGAGTTGGATACAGAACTACCTCGTAGATGACTAAGGACCTTGAGTTCTTCACATCCCTCAACTGTCACACCCTCCAATAAAAAAAAGAGAAGAAAAGAGTTTTGGAGAGGATAAAACCGTGATAGGGTGTGACAATGAGACAAAAATAAAAGACAACTTTGAGTGTCTCCCCATTACTGAGCACCTCATTAAATGGAGAGGCTTTCTAGACTGTGCAGCTGCACCCCCCCCCTCCCACACACACACACACATTCTGTGGTGACATTTGATAGGCTCTGTCTGTGTTCTAATTGATTCTCCAGAGACTCATGTTGACACTTAGCAATGGGGAAAGGCGCTGTCCAGCCAATCAAACTTGGAGCTGGAAGCACGCAGCTGAGTTGAGGGACTTCACAGCAAAACACTCCATTGCCAATCATGTCGTCCACTTATCTAAACCCGCCGTAGCCAAAAAGTTCAACAACTCCTCTCACCTATGTGCTTCACTTGCATGTAAAAAAAATGAAACAGTAAAGCTTTGTGTAAAAAGGAAAAAAGAGAATCCACACAAATCTGGAAGAGCAATCAGCTTTCAGTGAGATAGTCACATATCACTCCTGACAAAAGACCCCGTCAGTAACATCTTAAGATGCGAGGGATTCATTGAAGCCATTGATGATGGAGTGGGTCTATTAACTGACTTTCATTCATGGATTGTCCTACTCCGTGATGACATAACTGTATGCATGGCTATCTGTGTTGATATATTTCCTAAAGAAAAGTATTTGCTGCTTACAAATCTTTCAAAAAATAAAAGTCATTAAAACAAAGTATGAACATTTCTTTGTGGGCACAAACCATCCAGGAATAATGCAGGAACTAATTAAAATGAATACCTGACAAGTTGTGCGGCCCTTTTTAAAACATGTTCTGTGTTGGACACTAACGACGCTCAAAGACCGACAACGAGAGCTTCAAGACCCAGACAATGCCAGCTTGTCAGAACACTGTCTGCACTGGTTGTTATGCCAACAATCCCAAAAAAAATAAACCGGTCAATACAATGTCTGCGTGTTGGAGCATCCAGAAGCATCGAATATCCCCATTGTCTCTGCTATAACTATGAGGCACCTCCCCCGCACTGCTCTGAAGGAGCCAATGCTTGATTTGAAACAATCCTGAATGCGTACAGTAGCCTTAGAGCCTGGATGAAGCATAACCAAGACAAAAAGTGAGATTACCGAACAAAGCATTAAACAGCAGTGTGGGTTTCTTATGTCCTGCCCTGTAGTTTACTGTATATGAATGTGTTGAAATATCAACCTCCCGTAGAAAACCACAACCCTCTCTCAATGGGTGTAATCCTGCAATCCGTCACCTCCAGTATTCTCATCTGCCAGGACCACCCCCACATCTCTGCTTTGACTCCAACGCCATTGTCCCCCAAATAGAAGAGAAGTCATTTTCTGTGTTTAGCATCCCACCAATTGCATGTGTGCAGCTCTATGTTATGTGATGATTTTCTGGGTTTCAAATATATCCACGTCACGTGGACCACGCGCCGTAAAGCTGTCTTATTTGTAGTGGCGTGAATATAAGGGTGGTATTAAAGCATTAGCAAGTCTATCACAGCTGGATACATTTCCATCAGTTAAACAGTGCCTCTCAAAATCCTTACGCTGAAAAATGTCAACACAACTGCTTTTAAGGCATCATAGCCTTTTAATATATAATTATAATAACAATGAAATGCAAGTTCACTTTTGACATCATTTACAGATACTACATCTTTCCAAAAGTCAGTTAGTGGTAAATCTTTAAATCTGCTACAGAATTTAAATTATTTTACTAGAAATCTTCCGTGTAAGTCTGTCAATATATATACATTTATTTTATACTCTTTTATGTTTGATGATGATGTTTTCCTGCAAGATGATGGTTTCGAAGATGCAAGGAATGCATCCGATGCCAGTAACATCATGCATAATAATGACTGAAAGCCAAACAGTAAAATGAAAAATAGAAGAATAGTATACAGACTGGTTTTCTTATCAATGCAATGAAGCTACGCAACAAACTGGCATGACCGGGGACCGCAGCATCTACAAGCGTCCTGAAATGGGATGCAGAACACAGACAATAGACAATATGACACAAAGATGGGAGAACAAATACACAGGGAATAACTACACCATTAAACAGGTGATGAAGCTACAAGGAAAGGGAAGGAACTGATCTGATGATATCAGGTGAAGTAATAAAGCAGAAAAGAGGCAGATACAGGAAAAAAATAACACAAATAAATGAATTTATCATTCACATAGTTCAATAAAAACGGTTTTCTCCGTTTGTTTACGCATAGTCATTTCTTGGGATAAATGTTCCTTTTAAGCTTACAGAAACTATAGAGACATTTGAAGTGGGCTTTCAATGATAGCATTACTTGTCCGATGTAAACTCTAAAGAGATGGGCATGCATGGATTCTTCACAGTCTAAACAATAACAATGTAATACAGCGCTATAGTGACATTTGTGCTTATTTGATTTACTGCATTGTGATTGCATCCAGAGGATTCATATTCATTACTAAAGCTTTTCATTCGGTGATGTGCCAAGAATGCACTACAGCATTTCAATAATTTTTGCATATCGATGTGAGCTAGGTTTGTTATGACAAAGTATCATAACATTTAACAAAATATAAAATAATCAAACTGTCTGACTTCTGCTATTCCCCAAAAGCGGTCAAAAGGTAGCTACAGCCTTGTTATATTGAAAGAAAAGGCTTCAATATTTTGACTGGTATTGTATGCTGCAAATGAAAGAATCAATACAACATCCCCGCTCACAATAACAAACAAAATGGCCGTCAGCACAGAATCAAATTAGGGATGGAAGTGGATGCTGCAAGCACAAACTTGTACACTGTAAAACTTTCTTAATGCAGTATAGAATTGTTTTAATGATATGAAATAATGCTCACTTGCTACTGGCACAAACTATTACAGTACTTCCTTTTGAAGAGGGAAAAGCACACAATGTACCTGACCAACATGAAATAATTACAACGATGAAACGATGAAAGGTTTTTCTAGATAATGAGTAGGATTTGTCCATTTTCCACTCTCTGAATGGGGAGTTTAAGGCTAATACCCTCCCACCAGTGAAGCACAGCACTGAGTTTCAATTACAGTGAGGCTACGTCGTATGTTTCATGTATGAGTGACCTCATTTCTTACACAATTTACCCTTAGCACATACCAGCTCAGGCAATTACCCCTCGTGGTTCCCTTTTTGTAGGCATCATGACATTGATATTTCTAATCCAAATTTGTGTTAAAACAGAACAAAAATAACATATTGGAGCCATGCATGGAATAATAACCTTCTTCTGAGTCATTACGAGCAAAACTCAAATGTTTGCGTGCAGAATGCAAACAGATTTGGTAATGATGGTGCTAAAGCACAGACAGCCAAACAGCATTGTCTCGGTGGCTTTCGCCCCTCACGTTCTCAGCATTCATTTTTCATCTCAACTTGTGTCTTGCGTGTTGTGTGTTTATTTAAATACAAGTCGACTTGCTTCTCTAAATTTAATCAAACTTTCATGATTCCCTGAAGACATGCCCGTGGGTGTACAGAATATACCTGTTTTTGAATGCATGTGACAAACTCTGTTCCTTTTATAGTATTTTTAGCAAACGTACTAAATGCCTAAATTTTTATGACAAACAGCACAAAGTTAATCTCCTGACAAAACCTGTTACGTCAACAGATGAAACACCTTGAAAAAACACTCTTTTTCTCTCTTCAGTTCTCTTTTGTTGGCTCTTTTTAAAGATTTAATATGCAACGAAAAACAGTTGGCAAAATTCAGCTGCTGTCAAAAAAGTCAAATAATGCACGGAAGAACTGTTTACTGCTATAATGTGACTCACAAAACCATTTCCAAATAAATGTTGCAGCTGAATCCCATGAGTGCTACAGAGAAAGCACAGCCGAGTGAGCCTACCCACCAACATCAGATATATCTGCCAAAAACCTGTGTCCAATTAAATCCTGTCTATATCTTCCAAGTTGTAAAAAAGTAACGCTGCGTGAAGCAAATGAAGAAAAAGAAAAAAGTAGGTGATTTGGCTTCACTTTCCAATTTAGTAAGAGACGGCGGAATTGTTCAGCATCATTACCACCATTATATCACACACCTGAGTCCTGCTTGCCTTGTGATAAATAGTCCCAGCTTGGTGGAAATCCATTTTACAACAACAAGATTGTTGAACTCAAATGGCCTCAATCACTTCGGCTGAGCATACCGCAAGATGACGTTTTGCTCTCAGTGAGTTGTTGTCACATTCCGATCATTTGCAGGCTAAAAATACAGCAATACAATTCCCAGCCCAACCAAAATATTCAGAAAAAAGGCCTTAAATGCTACAGGAAAAACGACAGAAATCAAACCATCATCATGCATGACATAACAAAGAAAAATATTTGACTCAGTGAGCATCACAAACATTTTACTGCGTAGATAATGTTGTAAAAGGAATACTTAAAAAAAATGCATTCTATGAAGTTGATTGGATGAACGCATGTCATAAATGATATAGTCTAATTGAACAAAAATAAGTGAACCACATCGTGGAATGGTGTAGCTTGCACTTTGGCAAGCCCACAAAATTGCGAGTTTAGCACAGAATGTGATTTATTTCTGTTTACTCAACTGCTGGTTCTCTTCATCTTCTGGTTCATTGACTTTGTTTACATGGACAGTCATAAATTGCATTGGGATCAGTCACATTAAGCAGACACTTCATAAAACATAAAATCCTGTTTGTATGGTATATCATTTGTCAGATAAGAGCTACATTAAAAATAAGCAACTTGTGTAAAATACAATAAACCTGATAGAGTATAAACTTTGTAGACTCATTTGCAAAGTTAATGCTGTCCGTAAAAATGCCAAAAATGGTTGCTAACTTGAGAACGCATCAATGAATTATATTTTGTCTAACAAATCCAATTCACAAACAATAAGCATTCAAAAACAAAAGTAAATGGTGTATGTATTTTTAGGTAAGTGGTGTGACGTGACCGAATGATGGACGAGCACCTGGGGCACAGTCATTTGCGGGTACATAGTGTATAAACTCTGATATTGAGAATAAACTCCATCTAGCCTAAAGTCATAAATCACCACCACCTGCTGTATGTACTTGAAAATGGACATCAACAGTCAAAATTGGATATAGCCAAAAGATTCTAATTGGGCACTTAGACTTGGAGTGGAAATCCAGGCTCCACGTTGAAGTGGATCTATTTTTTTTTACCGTGTGTTAGAGTATATGACATACGGCACTGTTTGATCAACGAAAGGAACACTGCCCCCTATGATGTAAGACTGATGCTAACAACTAGTAACCCCGCCACACTGAATCTGACCCAAGTAGAGCTTCCACTGAGTGAATGAGGCAATATTTGGTAATAACAAATGGGGAATGAGATGAGGAACACAGGTTACAAGTTGAAAAACTTGTTAGTTGTGTATTAAAACTCATGGATGATACTAGTTCTATTTCGGAAGAGGGGATCTATTCCTTTAAGAAAATTTGAGAGAAAAATGTAAAAACATCCCTAAGCTTCCATTAATAGTTATACCAAATACTGAAGTCTCATACCTGATTCAATAAAGTCTTGGTTGAAACTGTTCCAGGCCTCTTTGCTTTTCTCCAGGTTTTCCTCCATAACCTTGATATCGGCAAAGGGACAATTGCACTCAGGGAAGCGAGGAGAGCATCGGCACCAGCAGTCATTGCTGCGGCACAGCAACTCGCCCTCCGAGTTACATGCCACATAGCTGAGTGCTGCCTCCACAAAACGCCCACGCAGAAACTCTGGCAAGACATCTTGCAAGCCTAAAGGAATAATAAAGAGAAAAGGACATATTGTCAAGTATTGCTACATTTGCAGAGTTTACAGCGACTACACAATTATCCATAGTGGAAAAATAACATCCATCCACAAAGAGCACCATATTTACGAGAAGGCAACTTTGTGTTACAGCTCTTGTATTGGATCTCATTAACCCTTGTCCATTAGGAATGACACAGTTTATTGTTTACCAATACTGCGATACAGTTTCGTAACATTACTATTTGCCGCCTGAAATCTTAATTTGTCGTCTAATTGTCGTTTAGTCTTTCAGATAGGAGTAGCTGTTTTTAGCCTTCTGGTTTGATACCAGTGACTTTTCTGACATGTCTCTTAAATATACAATCTGAAAATTCCATGCATAAATGATTTGCTTGCCCTGCAATTTTGGAGGTAATGAGATCAGGGTCTCCCTGACATCCTGCCCCAAACCCTTGGGACAGGCTCCACCTCCAGGGTCGATTGTTTAATAAATGCTCGGTGAAGCCAAGAGTCACAAACAAATGCCCAAGCTACACCAAGTGTTCTTAATTGGCAGGCTTGTGTTAAACAACCTAGTATTTCCCAGCTTCCATTCTTACGAGTGTTTTAATGGAATTATGCAAAATGTGAATCCAAACTGTCATACTTGCACGGTCTAATTACTCAAATTAAAAGCCACTGTGTGATCCCAAAAGTGTATTATTGTCTTTTGGAAACCAAAATAGAGGCTTTCTGGTACGTTCTTGTTGTTCAGCTAAATCTGTCTCTCTGTCTACTAATCATCTATTTGTTTTGTCAACATGCAATCCTGCAGAGCCTTTCAATGAATATGCATGTGGCTTCTTCTTTGGTGCTCACTCGTTCGATGGCTTGGAAAAGAGAAGTAATTAGTGACTTTTTTCCCCTCTGCCTTGGCTGGTGCAACTGCTGTGTGTGTGCGTGTGTGTGTGTGTGTGTGTGTGTGTGTGTGTGTGTGGCTTCAAAACTTCAAAATCTAATGTGCCTGTGTTTGTAAATCTGGCAGGATTTCTTCAGTATCTTGCTGTGTGGTTTGTACATTTGCTGTGCTGTTTTGATCTGAGCTTTCCTCATTTCTGACAGTAAGCAAGTTCCTTCTCTGTTATGCTGATAGATGTCAGAACACTCTAGTTTCAATCCTGCAAACAGCAGCATATCAAGTAAAATGTGATGTGAGAAGGTCTAAAGTGCCTGCACATCATGTAAGACACAATGTAAGCTGTAAATTGAAAGAAGAATAAAAAATAATCTTTTCTCACAGCTTGAAGAGTGCCAGATTACCAAGTGTCGCTATCAAGTACCACAGAAATGGAATTTGAACACAAACTCAAATTAAATAGAATAACTTGCTACAATTGCCATTAGAGCTGAATTATTATTATCATCTGCAGTAAAATATGACACCTTCTACACATAATTTTTATACGTATCAACCGGGTTTTGTTCAAACTATTTTAAAAAACTGTTTAAAACCAATCCAGGTTATACAGGATTCACCTATTCCCACACTTTTTTTTTTAAATTCCATGGCTCCAGACTTTTCTTTTTTTTTTTTTAGTAGGAGCACAGTGACCCCTAACCTGCAATTTTATGGGGTGTAAGTAAGACATTTAGGGCCACAGACTGTAAATCAACTTTTGTAATTGTTCACACTTGCACTCATTTCAGTGGCAGCTGCTGGATGTTCAAGGATCATAAATGTGTGTGCTTTTTTAATATGTAAATTCTACCCATAGTTCCTTATCAAATAAATGATGCAGTCGACAGTATTATCTGCCATGATGTGCATCTTACTTTAGTTTAATGTAATGTAATTTAGTTTTGTTTATTTTGCTATAGTATTTTGCAAACAATGGTTTAATACATGTATTAAATATATACAAGGAGTTGTGCAAAGCAGAGGATGGACATATCTTGCAGTACAGCAAGGTGTGCTGTGTTTTTGAAAAACAAAAATATCACATCCAGTAGAAATAAAATACAAACAATATTTAATCAACCCTGCAATACAGCTGTCAACTACTCAATTTTACAGGCCATAACACAAATGACTAAGACCCCTGGAGCAATATAGCATTATGTTTCTTGAGTGTATTTATTAAAATTATTGATATAGTTTTTTTTTTTAAAACCTGGTGTATATTAGCAGTACTTTTTTAGTCATCATCTACCTACGACAAGAGACTACTGTGTGGCTGGCTGTGAGTGATCGTGATGGAGAAGCTACAATTACTGTGTTCATTTTAATTGTCAGTTTGTCCACGCCACCTTAGTGAAAAGTGCAAAAACACTTTCAAATACTTTTAGGTTGTTTATGTGAAAATACGCCTCAATTAAATCCACATCAAAAGTATTTATGCAAAAAAAATACACTTGTATAACTGCACTTTGACGCATGTGTCTGTTATTCATTAAAAGTTAATTTTGGACATTATGCTTATCCGTATTATGCAGATACTGAAAACAGTATGAAGTTAAAGACACTCGAATAATGTTTACTTCATGTTGTGGCAGTAGACCTTAGTGAAAATTCTATTTCACACACACACACAACCCTCACTGTCAATCTGTTGATCTGCGGGAGTGACTGCACTTTTCATTTTCAACAATTTGAAGCTACTTAGCCGCCCCTGTGACCGCAATTTCTCTTCTATGAGTGTGTGTGTCTTGTTGTGTATTGACACTTTCATACTGCACTTGGTTTTTATGTTGCCCCACAGCGTGGGAGGACACAGGAAGGTATAGGGGCAATGGCAGCCCAGCACAATCCTGGCACTAGTTGCTAAGCAACTGAAGAAGAAAGTAGCCTGGTGCAGTTTCTGGCTGTTTTGGATGTAAACGGCAGCATTTATCCCAGAGGCCTGATACTGCGAAATAAATAAAACATTTGCCTCCATTTTATCAATGTCATTTATAGTACAACTCAGCCAAAATTATTTGCTCTTGCCTCTCTACAATCAATCCTCCACCACCTTGTCGTTTTGAATGCGCCGCCTTTTGCGTCTGTGGCACTACCCACACACAAATTGGACAAAAGTGCACTGCACAGTGTTAAGTGCATTGTGAAGTCCTTCACTGTGTGTTGTGTTGCCAGTATTGGTACAAGGCACACCACAAAGCCCAGGCTTAGCTTTAAGAAGAGTGTTTGGTACCCAAGCACCATGTCCTCACTCTTGAGTCTCCGGATTTGGCTGTGACACAGCTTTAACATACATAATGTTCATTACATCCTGCTGGCAGGATTGCGGCATAAATGCAGACACACACACAGACGCACACACACACATACAAAGGGTCTTGGTACCAAAAAAAGAGATGTTCATTTTCCTGCATTGTTTTGTCTATTTGCTTTGAGATTTGATGCTTTCGTGAAAAACGAACAATGGGATTGCAGGAATATACAAGCCTTCGTTGGTGTATTGAGGGGTTTTGGCATTCCATTTGAAAAGGCAATTTCCCTCTGGCACAAAATGTTGTGTCCCTCAACCTCTCGACTTTTCTCATATCCTTTGCATTCAGCACTTAAATACTCTAATGCGAGACAAGGCAGCGATAAGAAATAGCCGACCTTTTGTCCTGCCTTGTTGTTCAAGAGGTTGACGGTGACAGGTGGCATACAGAGGTTTTGCACAGGTTGAAGTCTGACCAAGAACTAAAAAAGAGGGCCTTACAGACCTGTCACCCTGCAGCACCTCAATCTTGTCATTGCTCAACCAGGCAGTTGCTATTGATGGATTCCCTACAGAGATCTAAAATTGTGCATAGTGTGCTTTGGGTGCAGACATGTCATACGAACACCAATAAGCTGGAGGCAACAGTTTTATTTCAGTCCCAAAGATTATGCCTTCAGATCCATTTTATGGCTGAAATGCCGATATGATTTATACAGACTGGTTATACAGTATGTGTTTATATTTAGTTTAAGAAAGAGATTTGGTTTAATTTCCTCAAAATGATAGTTCTATGTTGATATGAGGGTCAAGACCAAAATCCTTTTTCACAGCATTAAATATATTTTACAAAACATACAGTCCTTAAAGGGGAAGTCAGGTTAAAATTGTTCTTTATAATACATTCTACTGTATCCATGACTCCATGAGTCTAAATCACAGGTGTCAAACTCAAGGCCCGGGGGCCAGATACGGCCCGCCACATCATTTTATGTGGCCCGCGAAGACAAATTGTGCATCAAATTCGTGTCATTACTAAAATTGCAAATTGTCTTCACTTTTAATAATATCTTTTTTATTTAAATATTTGACCAGTTTTTACTCGTATGATTTGAAAACGAGTTATTTGTCAGTTTGTTTTGTAGATTTTATTGTATATAATATGAAGTGCTCATACATTTATTTGGGTTGACAGTCATAATGGCCCTCCGAAAGAAGTTATGACTACAATGCGGCCCGTGAAAAAAAAGAGTTTCACACCCCTGGTCTAAATAGTGTATTCTGATTAATATCTCATATGTAGACTATGAATTTAGCAGAAAAATTCACCCATTTTAAATCATCTCAGGGGGTAGCAATTTGGCTGTGTACTGCCGCTTGCATTTGACTGAAAGTGACACCACAGTGTCTACAGGCTCAGCTTGCCAAAGTCACATGACCAAACCCGGAAAATAGGTGAGCCAAGATGGGCATTAACTGAGCTTTGAGGCGCCACTTTCAGTTGATGGCAAAATGACAGCAACACTAGATCAAAAAAAAGATGATTTTTCTGTTAATTCACTTTTCATAAACACAATAATAATGAGAACATGTTTTTTAAACTAATGAGGGAAGCATAGAACATTTTTAAGTAGACTTCCCTTTTATGAGTGTTGATATCAAAGGCACTCTAAAAATTCATATCGTCTATCTAGCCATCTACACATTCATCCATTCAAACATCCTAGATCAAAGAAGTGCGAGAACAAATATATGAAGAAAAAGACTGATTGTTCAGAACCAACCCTACAGTCTAGTAATTTCATTAGTGATTAGAGAGCCAGTGGTAGTACACCAAAGCGACAGTGTTCAATTCACTTAAACAGACATACATACACACACGCACGCGCACACACTCACACAAACCCTCCAGGTTTACAACAAATAGGCATACAATCAGAGTCGAGGATCAAAAAAAAGTGAGAACAATGATGTGGGAGCATACAGGGAAAATAAAAATACAAAGACAATGTTCTTTTTCTTGCCTGGAGAGAGTGCGGAAAAAAAGTCTATATTTTTCTCACCCTCCCACAACATGGTGGAACGCTGATTGTCTTTCTTTTGTGTTTTTAAAATGTATTATGCAGAGGCTGTATAATGTCATGTTGTTCATCCTGTTTCAAATTTGAGAATTGAGAATTAAAATACAGCTACAGAGGTCAACATTCATTCTCTGTATTTGGTTCTGTATGTGTGTGTATGGGGGGGGCATCCACCTTAAGTGTACTTTCATTTTCAGCTCACTGTTTCCTCAAATTCACTCCTGATAATTAGAATTATCTTTAAATGAATTAATGAATGAATGCTCTATATGTCAGGGGTCACCAACTGTATATATCAAAGGGCGAGAATTCTACCAGACAGTCACCTTGGGAAAATCTTATTTTGGCACAACTAATGAATGAATATTATTTGATGTTTATAAGGCATGTTCATCCTTTTTGAGTCAGGCTTTTCTTTAAACAGATTTAAATTTACTTTGATCCTTATACTTATCGAACGGGCAGGATTAGATGGTTGGGCGGCTGGGCCGTATTGGGCCCGTGGGCCACCAGTTGATGATAACTGCTCTATGTGTAACTTGAGGGAATGGAACAGGGTCAGTGTGACGGGACACAGTCCATCTTCAGTCTGCTAAGATACCAGATTGCCCATGAGACAGCGAGCCAGTGAGGCAGAACAGACATATTATGAACTACTGCAGCGTAAAGTAAAGGGTCATCCTGGTTGAGCACAGCGCAGGACACCTTCTGTGTATGGATTGGGCGCAATGGGAATGCTGGTGGATGGAGGTATGGATGTGGCAAATGCATGTGTCAGTTTAGGATGGAAAATAGGTTGCCCCTTTAGTGGACTTTGGCTACACGGAAGTTGAGGATTTTCTCATGAATTTAAAATGAATAGAGGTGAAGGGTTTGTTTGCTTGTGGGTGGGCCAGTGTGTTATGCAACCATACCTTTTAGATGAATCTTATTTTCTGGACTGTGCACCAACACAGAGCTAACTGAATCCAAGCTGTCATAGTTACTGCAGCCGAGAGGACCGGTCCTTGTTTCAGTCACCTAGGAAACAGAAGGAGAAGCTCTATATAAATATAAACCAGACGTTAAATCGTAAGTGCATGCAATCATTTTATCAACAGCCACAACATACATGCATTTATGTTTATATTGACATTGAAAAATGAAACAGTAGCTGTGATTTTTTACTGAAAACTCTCTTTGGCTGAATTACCAATTATACTATATTATTGCATTGGCCTTTTGTTGGATACTACCATGAAGATGTGAGATAAAGGATAAGCTTAAATATTTTATACAACACATCTAATCTTTTTTGGCCACACACACAAAGAAATACATCAAGAAAATGTACATGCAGTATATTCACTGTAATTGTACATTGTATTCCGAACGAATGAATCACATTCATGGCATTTCTGATAAACCCCTCCTTGGTTGTTTTGCTTCGCCTTCTGCAATTCTCTTTCCTAAATATACAGGGATGATGCTCGTGGAGCCTCTTGAACTTTTTTTTTTTTTGCTGCCTTAGTTCTGATTGAAGAATCCATCATCAACAAGACTGCTGTGTTACCATCGCATCTTAGAGGGGAATGAGAATTGGAAACTTGAAGTGGTCACTATTGTTACTATGCTGAATGCATTCAGAAATTCAGTGTGACACACTAAAATAAACACAATCAGGTGGTAGAAATTGTATTGGCAAGGATGATTGTTAGAACGGATAATCTACTTAAGATCCATTTATTATGTTTTCTTAAATGTCTAAATAAATATTGAACCACATTTATGCCCGCCATCACCACCACACGCACTTACCCAACGCACCCACTCACCCACACACACACACACACACACACACACACACACACACACACACACACACACACACACACACACACACACACACACACACACACACACACACACACACACACACACACACACAGTCACCTCCAAAATCAATAAAGCCAAGAATAGACTTGTTAGCAAAAATATAGAAGATTTGGGTAAATGCCCCATGCAACGTTTACTGTGTGTGAATTATAATGCGACATAGAAATAAGTGAAGCAGATGTGCACAGCTCCCAGGCAAGGCCTTTGAGAGGACACAGAGCATGTGTGAATGTGATGAAGCCATCTGAGAGCAAATAAAAAACAAACAGCTTTTGTTTCAGTACGACACAGCAGCAGTTGTGTTCCATGTGCTGGTTTGTGGACAAGTGAAATAAAATGACTGAGTGACTGATGTGAGCTGAACAGGCTTCATCTCTTTTAATTACCGTTAACATGGTAGTTTTGTTTTACTGTTTTGAACAAAACATAATCTACTATAGTATGCAAACAGACATTTGAATAGAACATTTATAAAAAAAAAAAATTTTTTACTTTCAGTATAAATTACGTTAAAATAAAATAAAAGAGTCTTGTTACTTGAAGATTTTCATAATTTATTGGTTGTAAATGTACAAATAGCCATTTTCATAAATAGGTTGTAAAAGTACAAATAGTTATTTAGAAAGCTGTGAATTGGGCTAAAATTGTAGACTAGCTTGACAGACAATATTGTTTTGATGATTTAAAAGCAAGGAAGCTAAGGTCAATAGAAAATGATAATAAAAAACAACTTTGTAGAGCTAAGTATTTGCATGGATAATTGTCATGTTGTACCACTTGAGTCTCCCATTTGTGTATTAGAACGTGACATAGAGCAGTTGGCAAACTATGCATTGATGCTACAAATTGGTTGCTTTACTTTTTCAATTGAAACAGTCATCATCATCGTTTTAAAGTCCGCTTTCCAGGCGCCGCTGGGTTGGACTGGGTTCTCGATATGGCCGTCTTCCACCGGGAACGGTCCATGGCCATCTCGTGGTTGATGCCGAGTGCCTTCATGTCGGCTGCCACGGTCATCTGCCGGGTCTTTTTAGGTCGGCCACTGGGTCTTGTTCCCTCTACGTTATACGACATAACTTTCTTCACCCAGTCGTTCTCGTCCTTCCTCACTACATGTCCGTACCATCGCAGTCTGCCTCTCCTCACCACATCCACTATGGACTCCACTCCGATCTTCTGTCTCAGCTCTGCACTGGTCTTTTCCTCCCTCATTGACACACCACACATCCATCTGATCATCCTCATTTCTGCTCTGTTTAGTTTGTCTTCATGTTCTGTTTTCAGGGCCCATGCCTCACTTCCGTACGTCATACTACTTCTGACACAGGCTGAGTACACTTGGCCTCTCATCTTCAGGGATGGGGCCTTAGATGTTAAGAAGGGCATGAGTTCCCTGAATTTCTTCCACCCGCTTCTCACCCTTGTGGTCACTGCTAGGTCCACCCCCCCATCAGCGTTAAGCATGTCTCCAAGGTAGCAGAAGCTGTCCACCACCTCGTACATCTCCCCATCTACCACGAGCCCCTCTTGCTCAGCTGGGTCTGCTTGGGCGACTTCTTGAATTGAAACAGTGACATTGTTAATCATAGTTTCAAATGTTCCCACTGCTTTATTTTTTTTACATCGCATGCTGTTTGAAGATATTAAGTATTGCACTTAATGTAAAAAAAAAAAAAAAAAAAATGCAAGAAATCCACAAGTGATTAGCTGAGATTAAATCAGCAGGGGTTGTTAATGTTATGCCAAATGTTTGTTTTATTTTAAGAACATCCCCGTACATTCTTCAACACCTACTGTGCTTCAAAATCCTAAATATTGATCCATTATGAAAAAATGGGACCAAAAAATGGTAACAAAAAAAGGATCCAAAACACACACACACACGCACACATTATATACCTATATATATATATATGTATATATATACACACACATCATACATATATACAAACAAACAAACAAACAAAGAACCTGTAGAGACCTGTAGGGAACGCATATTCATATTCATATGCCTCCATTTTCCGGCTGTGGTTTATTTTAGTGTTTAAAGTTTCACTCCTGACTCTCACTAGCTGTGTTGCAGCCACTCATTGCCCACAGACATACATGGACACAGGTCAAGTACATCCCACTCAGCGTTGCTTCCTCCTGAGTGACAAAATTTGGCAGAACACACCACAGCAGGTGGCTTGCATAGCAGAGATCATTATTCGTTAGAGATATGTAAAGGATGCTTTGGCTCATTAATGTGTGAATTTGTTCTGGCGGTTGTGCAAATCTCTTGGCTGTAAAAGAACATCTATGTATGCAGCTGAATTTATTTATATATATATATGTATATATTTGGATTCGTTTACCTATAGGCAGGTTAATGTTTTCCTTAAGATAAGATATTTGACACATATACACGTACACATACATGTAGGCCTACTATAAAAAATAACAAATGATATACATATTGTATCCTGACAGCTCATACCATGATGAAATGTCTATTGTGCAACAACTATCGATTAATGTTTGCATTACTTAGTTGCTGAGAAGCTTCACATTTTTTGTAAATAGCGAGTTTTGTAATGTGTTTTTCAACAACTAACACTGCCAGCAAAAATCTGTTGTTTTGCACACGACGTGACTGAAGTGATCTGAGGCAGGGTAACACTAAGCGAATTGATCAATCTAGAAAACAACTTCTGTCGAGCTGATCCCATTTTGTGTCTCTACATTAGTCTGGCTGTCCGGTAGCATGCTCACCGTACTTAGGCTCTGTCTGTTCCCTCGGTTTCAAGACATTGACAAAATAAACGTTTTAAAGAAATTTACAATTTTAGTCCCTCTTGAAGTTTCCTGTCAGAAAATCGTGAGGCATTGACTAACCTTTATAACCCTGCTTTTGGATAAAGTTGGAGCTTTGCAATGGTGTTTGTACACCAATGTTCAAGTCTATAAATTCCAATAGAGCAGTTAAACAACCCACAGGATTAACTGCATTGAAAATAGATGGATGGACAAAGAGCACCTGTCGTTTTGTAACTTTCAAGGTTCAAAACCTTTTAATCAAGCTTTAAATTATACAATTATGTATGTATTATTCATGTGAGTTTATGGTGAACTTTTAAACAACTAATGTTTGAACACAAACAGTGCAGCAACACATGCAAACAGCATATAGCGTATTTTCCGCACTATAAGGCGCACCTAAAAACCTACAATTTTCCCAAAAGCCAACAGTGCACCTTAATCAGGTGCGCCTTATATATGGACCAATATTGAGCCACTACAGCAGGCGTGTCCAAAGTCCGGCCCGCGGGCTAAATGTATATATCTTATATATGGACAAAGTTTTAAAATGGGCCATTCATTGAAGGTGCGCCTTATAATCCGGTGTGCCTTATATATGGACAAAGTTTTAAAATGGCCCATTCATTGAAGGTGCGCCTTATAATCCGGTGCGCCTTATAGTGCGGAAAATACGATACCAATAATAACAGCCTACAATTATTTATGCACTATAAAAAAAACAAATATAACATAAAATTATGAGGCATAAATTGTTTTTTTCTATTATTTCACAGTTATTACTGTATGGTTTTAGAGTTACCAATGTGGTCACGGAATATAGTGAGATCCTAAAGACTACCATTGTTTCTATTTTCTTGCATCTTCACTTTTGAGATATTTCACATCTTGGCACAGTACTGTGAAGTCAACATCATTGATGGTAAATAACCGTGCAGCAGTTAGATACTGTTGGGCCCACAGAAAGGGTGAGTGAGCATCAAATAGATTACCTTAATTGCTGAAGTGGCGATCTGGAGGTGGTGCAGTCTCCTTAGAGTGCTTTCCCGATCTGTGAAGTATGAAGCAGCAAGCTGATGGAGCAGCTCCAGGGACACCACAGTGCTGTTGCTATTGCCTTCTGACTTCTTATTCAGCTTTTGCTTGTCCAAGAAAATAGTCAATGACTCCTCCCCTGAGGATGAAACAATCAGTCCGACTTACTAAAAGTAAGAAATAAAACAATTTCCATGATGCATTTCTGTTATCAACAGATTTCCTTTAAACATATCAACACAGATCAAACAAACACTGGAAAGAGGAAAACTACAAAACTGATCTCAACTTGTTATCAAATAAAGTACATTCTGGACACAAGGTGGAGTTGAAGGAGATACAGAAATTGCGAAACTTTATAACTGAGCAAAATGGCCGGAGAAAATATACTACCCGACTTGATGGATGGCATGCAAAAAAAAAAAAAAGAATGTTTACATCACAAGGCAGGCATTTAGTCTGAACAAACAAAATGCAAATATGCAATGTGGATGAGTAACTGCAGAGTCAAGAATGCCTGAGTGCTTCCACTCGAGAAAGCAAAAGTTGTAATGATCCAATATGAATAAAACTTGCAAAGGTCAGGGCGATGAGTGCGAAAGAATGAATATCATGGGCAATGTGGGGAAGGTCCTCTGCGGACAATGAAAACAAAACAAAAGATGGCAAGTCTTGATGAACATAAACTTCTATTTAGAGACTTTGATGAGGTGGATGTGTTTGACTGTGAAAACAGCTGTCACACCCCCCCCCCCTCCCCACACACACACACACACACGCACACACACACACACACACACACACACACACACACACACACACACACACACACACACACACACACAAGTCCACAGAGGAAGGCCTGAGACGGAATCAAACCCTGCACCCCTGTACTGTGAGGCAAATGGGCTTACCAGTGCACACCATGCTGTCCCCCTAAGAGTTGGTTCATTGTTAAAACTACAAACGATATTATTATTTATACTTAGAAATGCAACAATATTAGATCAATGATGACAAACTATAAACAAGATTAATATTTATACTTAAAAATACAACAATATCAAATCAATGATGACAACTGAAACAGAAAAAACTGTTTGAATTTAATTTCAATGCGTTAATGTGTGTACTTTGCCACAGTACTATTAGAACACAGACTCTCTGAGCAAAATTAGCTGAGCCTGTTAATTACATCTAGTGCCTAACTATCAGTCTGTAGCTGCCTCAGTCAGCTCTGGCTCCCATGCTGATGATCCGTAAGGGAGTTGTCCGTTAGAGGAGAGCAAGTGACGTATGTTTGGATGCAAACAGACCACAAGGCACAAGTATTGGACATGACGTGTTCTGGGAATAAATCCAAGTAAACATTTCTTTGCTTCCTCTCTCTCTCTGTCTGTCTGTTTATGCGTCTATCTTTCGCTCTCTGCTCTGTATGTCTGGCTGTTAGTCTGTCTGTCTCTATGCATCCATCAGTCTATCTCTGTGTCTGTCTGTCTTTTTACGCGTCGGTTGTCTTTCGGTCTTTCCGAGTCTGCCTCTCTATCTCGATCTCTTCTATCTGTTTGGGTGTCTGTCTCAGTGTCTTGCCTCGGTCTGTCTTTCTTGCAGTCTGTCTGTGTCTCTGTCCCACTCCTGATTTTAATCCGAAAATTGGCGTTGATTTAAAAGATGAAAGTGTGTCGAATCCAACCAAAACATATTGAGAGACGTATCGAATCAACTTGTATTAGAGAAATATAGCATTGAAGGAAATGCCACTGAAATAAACCGAAATGAATCATCCCACTTTAAAATCGAGCGTCCCAGATTCATATCGCAGCCCCGTGTATCGAGGTACATATCTAATCGTCTTTTTTTTCGATTGTTGTTGTTATTGGATTCTGTACAAAATGTGTTAAAGTCTTAGTATTACCTAGTTTGGCTAACATTTTAACAAAACCCTGCTTACATTGCATGTCTAGTGATATTGAAAAACGCAAGGCTTGAATGATCTAAAACTGGCCTTGTAAATATTGTATCGGGCTGTTGCTTGAAAGAAAAAAAAATGGAATCAATTTTCCACAGCCCCGTATATACCAAGCAGTGAAGTTATTTTATACTAAGTGATGACCAGGGTCTGCAGTGTCAATATCACGAGGATGTCCCTCCGAACGTATAATGCAGGTCTCCGCCTTGATTTGTGAGGTGTCTAAAATCGATACTGCAGGCAATTCTGTTTTGTGAGTTACTTCAATCCTCTCAGAGGAGCGAAGAGGGTAAAAAGGAATCCAATAAAGTGAGACATATGGTTAGAAACGGGTCAATTTTATCCCTCGTCTGGTCTGCCCAGTTCTTGCAGCAAGTAATGCTCATTTAGAGGAAGGATGATTGAACGGTAACATGGTCTAAGCACCGTGATTAGATGTTGCACATGAATTATTGTTTCAGACCTGGCCATTTCCACAATTTATTGTTTCAAGGAGCCTACAACAGACTTGATGTTCATTTGAAAGTAAAATAAAAATGTACAACTTGAAATTAATGTGAGTACTTCATAACATGAGTGTTAAAGGTACCTCAAAAGTACCTAAAGTCTTGCCTTACCTCCTAGGGTAGCAGACACCAGGAAATGGGTTCCATACTTCTTGATGAGGTTTTCGTTGATTTGCTGCAAGGTTGGCCGTCGCCCCAGTAATCGCAGGTTGCGCAGGAACTCTGGTGCTAATGGCAAAGGAGCTTTAAAGATGTCTCTCTTCTCTGTAGCCAGGCTGTTTACTTTCCAGTGACTGAATTCCCTGACAAAAAAAAAACATATATTAGTAACTACACACTCATTTGAAGTCGTTCCTCTTTCCTTGCTGCTTTTGTAGGGACAGTGCTGCTTGCCAAATCGGATGGCTGAAAATGTGGGGAACTGAAAATCGACCACGACTTTTTTTTTGGCTGACTTTTGCGATACTGACTACTAATTGTTTTTCTCGTACCGTAATTTGTCCAACGTATTGCAGGCCATTGAGCTTTGTGAGAATATACGCCTTTGTCTGTGTGATACATTCCGAAGGAATAAAATCAAACTTCTTTGTTACTCCAAAAAGACTAAGTGGTATAGAAACTTGATTGGATCAAATCAATCAACAGTCTTATCCGTTCTTTTTTAAAACATTGTTACAGAGAGTAGAGAAAAACAGAGTTGAGAAAATTCCCTGGTTTCAAGTGTCCTATGGTCATGTAAGAACCTCTTGTAGTCTAACCCCAAGGGAGATTATGCAAATATTATGCACATAAAAGCAGGAAAGGAGCAGATCTGCATGGTGTACAATTTGCAAAACAAGAATTTGTCAATATTACAGCACTTGCATGTCCATTTCAGAAGAAAATACCTCAACTGATACGCATTCATGCACACATTTGAATGAGAAAGTAAATAGTCTGCTGCATACCTATATACTGTTAACTGCTGCCTAGGCAATCTGTGTGAGTAGGTAGTCAACATCTTACATTTGAAGATTTCACATTTATGGTGTTGGTAACACTATGAATTAATTGGATGTTTTCTTTTAGAATTGCATTACACAGATGAACGGCTCTTTGAGATGTCACAAGGAAGGCAGTAATTGACTGTATTTAGGTTGAAGTTGCATTGTTGCATAGAGAATAATTTCTGTTTTCAAAGAAGAGGAAGGTACATTTTAATGAACCATGACCACGCTTTCCTCAGCAATCCCTGCCTCAGGGGGATTGTAGTTAAATTGGAGCTTCATTAGGAGGTTCATTTTCACACAACACACTAATAAATGCTTTCAGCATGGGTACAGATCCATTAGTTATCATTTAGGATCTATCTATCTATCTATCTATCTATCTATCTATCTATCTATCTATCTATCTATCTATCTATCTATCTATCTGTCTGTCTGTCTGTCTGTCTGTCTGTCTGTCTGTCTGTCTGTCTGTCTGTCTGTCTGTCTGTCTGTCTGTCTGTCTGTCTGTCTGTCTGTCTGTCTGTCTGTCTGTCTTTTCGAGCATTCTTTATTTATTTATTTATTTATTTATTTCAGTTTGTTGGTTTATTGTTTGTTTGTTGTACGGACTTACGTATATATGGCACTTTAAAGTGTTATTTGTTTTGTTTTTTAATTTCTTTTTTGTTTTGGATGTGTACGAAATAAAAATATCTATCTATCTATCTATCTATCTATCTATCTATCTATCTATCTATCTATCTATCTATCTATCTATCTATCTATCTATCTATCTATCTATCTATCTATCTATCTATCTATCTATCTATCTATCTATCTATCTATCTATCTATCTATCGAGATATTGAAGCATTGTGCACATCAATATGTCTCATTAGTTTCAATTTATTAACATAATAATTAGTGGCATTGTTATCATTAATAAAAGCACAACAATTTCAAGGCTCCTATATTCTGCAATCTGTAACAAAAAGTCAATACTGAAATAATTGCTGCCCTATTAGTCATTGGCTATCAGTCGCCTCACTGAACAATGGTTTCGGATTAATGCCTAATCCAGAGACTGGCAGCCAGCGGTTGTACACTGATTAACAGAGGCTGATTTTGACTGATGTGTTTGCCGGGCTTTTCTACAGTGACTGATCTTTGGCAAGGAGGCTGAACGGAGATGGGCAAAAATCTAAGATGTGCTGTGCATCATTTTCTTCTCTCCTCACTTTGCTTTCCAAGACTTAACATTAAGACCGTTGGCTGACTATTTGCCTAATGATGATAGATGATGTTAATTAAACAGTTTTAGCACAGCAGTGATTGCACCTGCAGCCCTGGCATTTAGTTTAGCTGAAACAGTCGAAATTTAGTTTCCATGTTAGAAAAAGTAAAAAAGTCTGTTGACTGTGCAGAGTGGTTCCTCGGAGGGTTCTGCTGGCAACATCTTTGAAAATAACACCTGGACATTATTATTTGTCAGAGAAAGACATAGCCTATTGGATGACTCTCTGGGTGAATATAACAATCACTTTATAGCATTGTTGCAGCTTGGAATGGGATATTTGAAAAGGTTTTGTCATCTGGAATAAGTCAAGACATTTGGTCCACGTTGCATAATAACTTTTGAGGGACTTTGTTTCAAGACATTTGGTCCATGTTGCATAATAACTTTTTCATCATGCAATGGCTGCTGCTAAATGAGTGCCACTTTTGCACACAAAACATTTGAAGTAAATACAGCTGAATGATTAAATCAAAACAACAGCTTTCATTTGGATTTTAATAAAAGCTCAATTCAATCATCTGCAACTACACTAATTTCTTATTAAATATTTCATTGTTTAATGCATTTTTTTCAGTGAAGCTTTGTCCATATGTCTAACACGTTTGTAAATTATGTAATAATTCAACGTGAAAAAAATAGCTCATGGATTAAAAGAAATATTCACATTAAGTAAAACTTGCTGGGGTATGTGTGAAAGTAGGGTGAAACAGAAAATATATTAAGTTTGCACTTATTTCTATCACCGCCTGATTTATTTCAAGTTGTGGGTTATTATGCGAACATTGTGGAATGAAAGTGAGCAGACCAGAAACTTTATAATGTGTGGCTGCACCAGAAACAGGTAGGCTACAGTTACCCTCATAATTGACCTAAATACTCCCAGTTGTGATATCTGGAGGTTTAGTTTATTGAGTGCAAGTCAACCTTCAAGTCACAGCATGAAAATTAGGCTTCACTCTTCACAATCAATCTACCATGGTAATGAGCCCTGAACAGAAGGACTCATATTTTTCAACACTTTTATTCAATGTTTTTATGTTTAAAAAAACAAATGAAATGAAAAGTAAAGGATGCCATGTTCAAAACACCTAATATAGGCACACATTAGGTGTTGTCGGTCTATTTATGAGGCTGCGGAATCTAAACCAGGGATGAAAAACTTAAATGCTGGAGATTTTGCATCGGTGTTACTTGGGGACCACATTTGACCAAGCACGTTCTAATTCGATGTATTACAAAAACTATATTTACATGTGGATGCCTTCAAATGTGAGTGCTAACAAATTTAAGAGCATTGAGAGCGTCATAAAGGTATAGACTTTGCTGAACCAATTTGCGGAGGAAAAAAGGTTGGGGGCCACTGTATTAAAATGTTTAAATGGATTTAGATTTCACAACCTGCGACTGTGAATCCCTTATTTATGTTTATATCAGATTCTATTCATCATCGTTGACTAAGGTAGTTCATGATGTGTACATGAAGATGCACATTGCTATGCCAATTTTGAGGTCATATGCATAAAAGAAAACAAAAAAAAGGCTGGGAATGAAAAAATCTAAAGAAAAGGATGACTGATTTAACGTCTAATCAGATACAGTCCATTGCTTGATGCTCTCTGAAGAACATTTGAGGACAATTTTGTTTTTATTACCTCTGCCCAGTAGGAAATCTTTCTCTGTGTGTACTTGCAGGGTTATGTAAAAACTAATGAACCGATCCCAATTAATGAAATGTATGACTTCCCTTGATAAACAATCACATAATTATTGGTGAGGTAGATTCAGTTATGTGAGATAGAGAGCCCCTATCCAGCCTGTTAATAATTCATTTTTACAAATTAAAAAACTACCGTAATTTCTGGAGTATAAGAAGCACCCGAATAAAGGCCGCACCAGATAAAATTAGGGGAACATCCTGTTTTGTTCATATATAAGCTGCACTGGACTATAAGCCACAGGTGTTTTAAATGAAATGTCCTCATTTCTATTACCTGTATAATGAAAACAAATAATCATAAAATATCATAAAAATCATGAAAAGTCCATAGATAAGCCACACTGGACTATAAACCGCAGGGTTCAAAGCTTATGCAAAAAGTAGTGGCTTAAAGTCGGTGAATATATTTTGCATGTTTTCGTCTTACTCAGCAAATACTGAATTGTGTTGACAGTATAATTGGAAATCTCAGTGGTGAAGGTGAATAATTTAATACGTGCCTATCCAAATTAGGATTGTTCAGTTTTCCCATAAATTTGTGAGAAGTCACTCAGTGCCATTTTACTATTGTAATGGAACAGTGTGTGTGTGTGTGTGTGTGAGCTGTTCCATTTCATGAACAAGAATATTTTTACTGGAAGATCTAACCAATTACATCCCCAAAACATCTTGATGCATTTGACATTCTAGTTTTCCAGTTGACTCAGAGCAAAATATTAGACATCCAACCGAGCAACACAATGTGGTCTTACTAACAAGCTCTCAGCAGGTGGCCACCATCTGTATGTTCATTGGTCAAGTTATCTTCCTTTTTCGTACAAGCACCACAGTTATTTACGTTTCTCTTATTCTTTGCATTAACTCCTCCACTTTAACTCCTCCTTCTTTAAAAAAAAAAAAAACTTTCAATGTTACGCCATCTATGGTATCGTATGCTATGCAAACCTCACAACCATGGAAGAGGCAAAATCAAGAGTGTTTTGGAAAAATCATGAGGTTTTTTTCTAAATGCTGTCATGCTGAATAACTGGATATTAAACTTGCCCAAACATCAGATAGCGTTCCAATGCAATCTTCTCAATATTAACTGATAATATTGGGCAATGGCGGTGATAAAGGTAATTTATGACAATATGCCCTCTGTATCACATTTTCTCATTGTCATTGGTTGGTGTGTTAATTTTATTTACCGTAATTTTCGGACTATAAGTCGCACCGGAGTATAAGTCGCACCAGCCATAAAATGCCCAAAAAAGTGAAAAAAAACATATATATGTATACAAGTCGCTCCTGAGTATAAGTCGCCCCCCCCACCCAAACTATGAAAAAAACCGCGACTTATAGTCCGAAAATTACGGTATATGATTTCCTAGTAGGGTGACAAATCAGTGAGACGATAAGGAAAGCACTGGAAGGCCTCGTTTGTAAAACAGAGCAGATTTGAGAGATTTTGTGTGATACAGTTACCAATGATATGGCTCATTTTGAATCTCACCCCAGGCTTCCCTGTGAAGAGTTCACATGTTCACTGGGTACTACGGGTTCCCAAAAACTGGGAGATTCTGAATTTCCCATTACTGTGAATGTGAGTGTAAACAATTGTTTGGCCATATGAGCTCTGTGATTGGCAACCAGTCAAGAGTACCCCGGCTCCAGCTCACTCGTGATCAGAATGAGGACAAGTGGCTTAGAATATGAATGGGTGGTTGGATGCATTTTTAATCTCCCCCTGACTACGTAAGCTAAAAAGGAAGCAGGCACATGCTGTAATTTTATTATACCGGTAATTCAGGACCTAAATCTGTTAAATTATATGACAGAGCTTTAACCATTATCAAAAAAGAGAGATTCACAGAATGAAAGTGTGTTAAAATAGCTTTCATGGAAGTTGGCATCTCCCAAGGCATAAATAAATGTGACAATTTTCAAGGCTTTGAGCTAAAAAAAAATCTTTCTAAATTTCTACAGAGCGTGAGGTGCTGTAAAAAGAAAGGTATAAAAATCTAACTTTAGAATGGAATCGTCTGTAATGCAATAAATGTGGTCATGTAGAAAAATGGTCATTCGATGTAATCCCAAAAAATGCCATCATTGCTTTTCCTCTAACAAGAAATTTAGGAGGACAGGTAAATGCTAGACTTCCAAAATTGCCCATCTTAATGTGTCACATGAAGGTGCAAAATTATTTGAATGAAATCATGACATTTGACTCTGAAAAGGAAATGACCTATTCTAGTATCGGCATTTGAAACCTGACAGTTATTTGGACTCTTTTAGAATATTGGGCTGTAATTGGTGGATAGTTTTAACTGTCATACAATCCCAAAACGGATTTCCCCTGAATAAAAGATGACAAGAAAGGGTCGAGAATGTCGGGAAATTATAAAAGTGCCAAAGAAATGTATTATTATTATCCATCCAGCCATTATCCAAACTGCTTATCCTCACAAGTATTGCATAGTCTTTTATATGTACTGTTTACGTTATATAGAGTATTTTATTTAAAGACATGCAACGCATGTTTTACCATTAGATAAATATAATTTAACATTTGTACCGTAACACTCAACATTTGTCATGAACAGCTAAAAAGTAAGAAGTCCTCTAGCATTTTTCTTTCAGAGCATGGAGGGAACCAAAATGTATTAACGCAGGCAAGGAAAGCGGATTTAATATTGCAGGTCCTTATTGTTTTCTCTTTCATTTTGCTCTGGCAACACAAGGATCGGCTTTTATGAAGGAACCATATTAGCTTCCTTCTATCGGTGAAAAATAAAAATCTCTCCTTTGCAATTTGTTTTTTTTTTTTAGTCAATCATTGCAAAAGTCATTAATAAAACTCTCACGTTTTTTACTTTTATGAATAAATGACCTTTTGTATTGCATTTCCTAGTTGTTAATTTAGCAAATGTGGTTAAAATACTCACCTTAAATATTGGAATGAGTTTGGATCAGATTTCATTTGTCTTCCGTCTAATTTACATATTACGTGTACAGATGCATTTGTCTGCTATTGGATTAAAGCTTGCTAAGTGCTTGCTCGTGTTATTTTTAAGACACTTGAGAATTCTTAAAAAATAAGACTAATGTGTTTGATAATAAGAATTGAACAAGCACTGCAAACGTACTGCAGACTCAAGCGCAAAAGTGGGCAATCTTGGTTGCTATGGTAAGAGATATTTAAAGCAAACAAACCAATACTGGATGGTATAAGGTAAAATGAATGAATGTTGAGGCTTGAAATCTAACACTAGGATTTTCAACTGTTAATGTAATAAAATCAGACATACAGTTTTTGTTTGCTAGACAATGCTAAAGGAAATACTACCTCTCATTTAGGGTGAACGTTTTAGTCGCCCTTATAGACGCCGGTATGAGACGTGAGTAGAAGACTATTTATGAATTCAAAAACCTTGGGAAGCAATATGTAAGGCAGCTTACTTGAAACATTGAAACCAGAGATTTGATTTCTTGTTTAACTAATCAAAATTCTTTGGATCTTCTGGATACCAATTACTAGCAATATATGCAGTCCCAGACCCGTCTAACCTGTAGATCTTGTATCTGGTAGAAAATCCCTGCTGGAACCTCTCTCTGAACTCGGTGTACTCAGGGCAACGGTGGAAAGGTCCCTTTTCTGACAGCAGCCAGTCCAGCTGCCCTCCACTCCGTCTTGTGCTGAAGCCCCAGGCTGAGGAACTGGAAGGAGAGGAGGAGGAGGAGGAGGAAGATGACGAGGGAGACGACAGGGAACCATGGAGCCCTTTGCCCGCATGACCCCCGCTGGCCACTTGCTCAGCTCGGATGGGCCACAGCAGCCATAAGAACACCCATGACAACCATAGAAGCATCAAGGAGGATGCCGACCATCTAGCAAGAAAGGCAGATCCATGGGAGCACTCCTCTTTTCTCACAGGCCAATGAGTTGCCATGGTCCCGGTGGTGATGTACTAGGGCACCTAGGACCGGCATTTCTTCTGACAGTCACCTCCCACTGGCCTGAAATAACACAACAAAATAAACACATTCAAATTAGTCAAAAGAACAACAACAACTTATAGCTACAACTTTATATAAACATATAATAGCAAACAATTGGGCCTGATTTGTTACATTTTTTGTTTGGTAAATGCATCCTGTCAAGACGGAAACCTTTAACAAGCCACTGAATAATAAGCAGTTTGTTAATCTCGCTGGTGTTTGTGATGTTTTTGGTCAAAACTCTATTTTATAATTTGCAATAAAAGTAAAGTTCTAGTTCTTAATATTTTTCTAATAAATTAATAATTTTAACCCCATTCTTTTAAAGGTCCCCTTGCCATCAAAATCGAATGTTCTCCCACTGTTTTATGTAAAAAGAAAAAAAAAGTGAAAATGAATGACATTATTTGAATTTTTATCAAATTTGTATCTTTTATCTTTTTGAATAATTGTTTGCAACACTGTATTTCAGATCATTTTTGCAAAAAACATTTTTGGGCATTATCGTGCCGTGATAAAAGCTAATATATTTGTTGAAGACAAAAAAATAATAATTGTATTCACTTTACGATACAACAGATTGACTATAGAGGAAAATGAAGTAAAACAATGCTGTGCCTTATAGTCTGGAAAAAAAAATTGGAATTCTAATCCATACTAAAAGCAGGGCAAGAGATAGAAAAAAAATGTGAAAAAATTAAATAGGTACGATTCAAGCAAATGGAACAAAGATAACAAAGTGACTTAGAGTATAAAATAACCATCAAAGATTTAGAGAGACAAGAGAAACTGCGCGGAGAAAACCATTAAAAGTCTTGTCAAGACAAATTAGATTTTTGGTACAGTTTAAAGTTGGAGTACTTTTGTAATAGCTTGTGAAATAAGATTCCACAGAGTTTGGGCTGGGACTCCAAATTCATCTTCACCTTTTGTTCTGTGCCAAGTAAGAAGAACAGATAACAAGATGTGATTTGAGTAACGCATCAGTCGTGCAAAGCGCTGAGGAACAGTGAGTTCAGACAAACAGTCTCCAAGATTATAGAGCGTCAGCTGCCAAATTTCTCATTATTGTCAGTGTGAAAAGAGTTTGGCGTCATTTTGGATTTATCAAGAACGCAATTTTGGACAAGACTCATATGATTAGCAAGTACTCTGAAGCGCACAAATAAACTCAAATACTCTTGAACAGTCAACATGTAAACAACCATTTACGCTGACAATTAGACTTATGGAAAATTTGGAGTGGTCAATCTGGAGTTTGCATGTTCTCCCCGTGCCTGTGTGGGTTTTCTCCGGGCACTCCGGTTTCCTGCCTCTTCCCAAAAACATGGGAGCAATCCAAATTGCCCCTATGTGTGAGTGCGAGTGCAGATGGTTGTTCGTCTCTGTGTACCCTGCGATTGGTTGGCAACCGGTTCAGGGTGTCTCCCGCCTACTGCTCAATGACAGGTGGAATAGGCTCCAGCATGTCTGTGACCCCCGTGGGGACAAAGCGGTACAGAAAATGGATGGCTCGATTGATTGAATGGACGTGAATAAGTTACCTTGCTCTGTTGTTAAAGAATCTGTAAGAATATGTTAGGTAAGAACACTCACTTCATTTTCTTTTATTTTTCAGCATCTTGCCTTAAAATTTAGCCATAACAAATTTAAAAAGATTTTAGTTTTTGTTGTCCCTGGAGTCTTTTGTCCTTTTATGATAACTCAAACATGCTGAGCATTTGGTGAGAAAGTTCCACTCAAAATTTGCCTTTCAAATGAAGTTCATTAAATTGTTGTAGAAATAAGTGAAAGCCATAACTGCCAGGCCTAATTCTCCTCTGCTTCTCTCCTGAGACTCTGCCACTAATTATAAAATACATAAAATATGCAGTGAATCCCAGCAAGACAATGGCAGGAATTTTTAGCTCTGACATTTAGTGTTCACACTTGCATTATTCACACACACTTCACGTATTTACCCTTCTTTCCTGCAAGGATCTAAGCTGTAAAAGGCACGAGCGTCTCAAATACACATTGGTGAGAGCATCTGTTGGAACAGAGCTGCTAAATTAACCACACCCTGTCAGATATGACAGCAGAGTGTCAAGGGGGATCTTGTTTATTGGATGTTTTCTTTTTTTTCCCACCATTTTGCATCAATGTAATTAAGCAAGTAAATATTGGAACTGTGCTTGTACAATATGACGAAATGTAATGAGATGCTGCTATATCCCAACATCATTTACCACCAACTTTCCACTGAGTTATGAATGCCATAGGCCAGGGGTGTCAAACTCATTTTTTTCACGGGCCGCATTGTAGTCATAGCTTCTTTCGGAGGGCCATTATGACTTTCAACCCAAATAAATGTATGAGCACCTCATATTATATTCAGTAAAAGCTACAAAACAATCTGACAAATAACTCGTTTTCAAATTAGACGAGTAAAAACTGGTCAAATATTTAAAAAAAAAAGATATTATAAAAAGTGAACACAATTTGCAATTCTAGTAATGACACACGAATTTGATGCACAATTTGTCTTCGCGGGCCACATAAAATTATGTGGCGGGCCGTATCTGGCCCCCGGGCCTTGAGTTTGACACCTGTGCCATAGGCTGATGTTTAACCTCCTGACTCATTTCAGTAATTCCAACTACAGCCTGGAAAAAGAACACTAAGTGTGACAGATATGGCCTTCATTTCTTGGGCAATTGAAAGCAGACTCCTGGAGTTCATCCACTGTGTGTGCATTGAGATTTACACAATCGAGTCTCACTATTGGATTTCCCGCAACTGGGGCTCTCAATTGAACCATACACAAATGTATGATGCAAGGCTTGTACATTGGCGAACACCAGAACAGCTAGAGGGCTTTCTTCATAAAAGGCCAGCCCTACTGTATTTCCAGCCCAGCAGCTTGCCACTCACCTTTTTGTGTTTCACCAACGCAACAGCATGCAGAAAGTCTGAAAATCTACTATAAAGCAATAGAAAGCCCACTGCAGTGAAGCATTGAGAATTATGGAAGATAGGAAAAAGCAAGGTTCAAGACCAATCAAGACAACAAAAAAATTATGTTCAAATTTAATATTATATTTACAGTAAACTGAGACTTTACAATTTGGATTCTAAGTGCAGGCCACAATGTACCTCTTGCGATTTTTGATTTAGAGCACTGATAGTTCAAGTACTGTATACATTTTAATTGCCACAATGACAAAAAACTCTTCTGATGCTAATGATGATTCACTGACGTGTCAAATTGTGGCAGTACAGCAGCAACTACTACCAAGGAGGAGTACTGTATTTTCCGCACTATAAGGTGCACCGGATTATAAGGTGTACCTTCAATGAATGGCCCATTTTAAAACTTTGTCCATATATAAGGCGCACCGGATTATAAGGCGCACCTTCAATGAATGGCCCATTTTAAAACTTTGTCCATATATAAGATATATACATTTGGCCCGCGGGCCGGACTTTGGACACGCCTGCTGTGGTGGCTCAATATTGGTCCATATATAAGGCGCAGTGGATTAAGGTGCACTGTCGGCTTTTGAGAAAATTGGAGGTTTTTAGGTGCGCCTTATAGTGCGGAAAATACGGTACATATCTGTGACTCCTATTCGGCAGCCTCCACAAGCACAAGATATCTTGAAATAATACTTGCCCATCCCTAGTTAGCAGCCAATTAAATAAAAAGTATGTATGCATCCCAATGAAACTGGAAGCCAACAAGAACAACCTTTCATCAATCTATAAGGCTGAATATATATAAAAAAAAAAAAAAACAAGAGGCAGATTCCTCAACAGAAACCAGAATAGATCTACAAATAATAACCTACCATAAGAGAACCTGCAAACAAGTGATTCCAATGTGCAGCTTTGTTGGGTGACGTGCATTACACAGATGGGCTGTAGCTGGAAATTGCTTGCTCTGTGTGTGTTAGTACATATTGAACGCATGCAGTGGCCTTATTGGCGCTGTCTTTGGCCGCTCTCCAGTTGGACAAACAAACAGCCATATGGTCAATTAAGGTCCATCAATACACTACCTCTGTAAACATCTTTACTGCTGATAATAAACAACAACCTGTCAGCAGCATGCACAACTGGGAGTCATGTTATCTAACCTCCAGCTCCCACATCCAAAACCTGCTATTTGCCGATAACCTGTGAGGCAGTAATCTTATTTGTCACTTCCTATGTGCCATTGATTGAATATATAGACTAATTCAAGGGTGCCCTCTTTCTATTAGTACCTAGTTTAATCTGTCAATATTAAAACTCAATACAAAAACCTGTGGTTAAGTACCTATTTTGTAAGTTAAAGTAGTATTTTAACATGCCGAAGGCAGTAGAAATGTAAAAATGTACATTTAAATACAGTGGAAGGTCACAAGTTTGAGAATATTCTGAAATGTTCACAAACAGCAGCAATGTTTGCCTTTGAAATGAACAGAAATGCAATTAATCCCTTCCCGCTCTGGATAAAGTTATTTAAACCGTATTTTTATCAAAAGAAAAGGAATTTATCACACACACACTTTATTATAAGGGAATTATTTGCTTCCAAATGACTGTGCAACGCCAATATTTTCAAATACAGTACAGCATGCTTTGGATATAACATTGCATTATTAAGTCCCTGCATGCATAGGGCAACAGCATCTTTATTACTTGCTTGCTAGTTCATTCTTGTACAAATAGGTCCACTTTAAATCACTCGGGAATATGTTGATATTTTGCCAGAAAGCAAATTCTGGTAATTGAAAAGGCCAAGGGGGATAAGAAGCGCAAATTACAAGCACAGCACTGCAATATTAGCTCACCTCGGGCAATGTTGAATTTCGACAAGGGACGTACAGTATTAAAGATGCTTATACCAATACATTATTGTGTGATCAATCTGTCATACAGCAGCTGAGATGATGATACTGTGTGTGTTACTGATGAAGAAATCCTACAGAAAAATGATGGTAAAAATCACAGCAGTGCATTTGAGAGCAAAAAGTTAATGCACATGTGTGCAATAAAATGTGTGTGTATTTACATACGTATATATATATATATATATATATATATATATATATATATATATACACATACCGTATTTTCCGGACTATAAGGCGCACCTTCAATGAATGGACCATTTTAAAACATTGTCCTTATATAAGGCGCACCGGACTATAAGGCGCACCATTAATGCATCATGTCAGATTTTTAATCCATATCAAATCATTCTCCATTTTATCTTTTTTATTTCAACTTCAGATGCAACAAATTACTTTATAATCACAAAATAATGATCTTTTTGATTCATAGTCTTCAGCGGGCCACTTATTATTGATTTCATGACACAATGCTTCGGGCCAGTTTAAATTTAGGAATTTGGTCCATATATAAGGCGCACCAGGACTATAAAGCGCACTGTCGGCTTTTGAGAAAAGTTTAGGTTTTTAGGTGCGCCTTATAGTCCGGAAAATACGGTATATATACAAAAACAGATTACATACCACTATCTAATTGAGTCTATTCTCTCAAATCTCCTCTACACCTATACTGTATATCTGACTGCTTTATTAAACAGAATAACGTTTATTGCGTAAGGCAGACTGATACCAAACACCATCTTAAGGCCTTTTTCAGCTGTGAGCTGAAATGAAAAATGTAATCCCATCCCTTTGGTCTCATCTGTGATCAGTTTTTATTGCCACTGATAACGTGCACAAACACCAGAAGAGGTAAGGCTGCAAAATATTGCTACTCCTGATATATATTCCAATAATAATAAAAAAATTCATAATAGAGAATATGGATGGGTTGGGGTGTCCCATTTGTTTTAATTCTGTGGGAGGTGGAGTCATTCTATTTCAACATTACAATGGCAAATGAGTGTTGCAGTCAGGGAGGCTGTGACCCTGTCGTCCCAGAAATATGCTCCGTATTGTAACTGTGTTGCCTCCGGTCGAGATGCTTAATCAAGGCCAATTGCAAGGCCATCATCTCATCGCTCTAGCAGGCGGCACATGTTGATGTGTCATTCTTGTCATTGCAAGCATCCCAGCGGAACTACAACTCAATCATGTTTTAATTATGATGAGATAAAAAGAAAAGCGTACAGTGTGTAAAATAAAAAATCTGAAATTAGTCAGGGCGTCATGGATCATGTATTTGATAATAACGAGACTTTAAAAATGTAATCAACTGAGGTTGTAGAATTTGAGTTTAAATAAACAAGAATTCATTTGAAGCTTGAAACTGTCATAAATCGGAAGCAATGAACCAATCAACAGGATTGCCTCCCTTTGCATAGAAGGCATTCCGATTTAAAAAAAAAAAAACTTGCCTCTATGAGTATTATTTATACAACGGCAACAGTAAAAATGATGGCACACAGAACCTCTTCTCGAGCAAAAACTGTGTTTGCGTGTGCATGCATGCATAGGCCTGTCACGATCATTTTTTCTGGACGATAAATTTTCACAGAAACTATCATGATGAAATAGAGTATGGTTGTTCTTGTATTTTTTTCATCTGGTTGTATTTTCTTTTTACTGTCACTTATAGCTTGATGATTTTGGAGCTAACATAATTAAAGTACTGTTTAAATATGATTACTTATGAAGTCAAAAGCCATTGTTTAATCAAGTGTAGACTTTCAAACGTTAATCACATTTTGCAAATTCTTTTTTGGTCAAGCACTAATAAACCTATGCAATCAATCTTTCAGTGATTTTCACCTTCAGGAGAATCAGGAATAAACCATTTAGTAACACTGTTTTGTTCTTCAGGCAGAGTAAAATAAGCAGTGTCTTATTGGCGTCCTGAGGTGACAATACAGTCTCAAGGAGAGCCCAATTATTAGGGTAAATGTAGCAAATTAATGTATGCTGCAAGGAAAGAGGATTAATTTGTCCTCAAACAGATCATGACAATGTACCGGATGACTGATTTTAACATCTACCCGGCGGAGGCCTTATCTTTTGCTATTTGCTGTCTGCTAAAGCAAGATTTCGGGTGGTGAACCAATAACTCTTCTTACAAAAAGGAAGAAGAAATATGATTATTGAAGCTTCTTCAAATGACATAAAATAGAGATGCCTCATTCCTGTCTCGAGTAAGTGGCAGCTGCAGAGCTAAATATTGGGCAGTCTATGTTGCTATGTCTTGCCATCAAGACAACGGCTCTTAATTAGTCTTCAAATTGTAAGCCAATAAATCTTATAAATCAAGTGATAAGCCATGCTACTGAAATATATTTTCATGACACATGCACCTCCTGGGAATTTCTATTATGACCACTACATCTGTCCGTTTTTAGCCTTGTTTGTTATTTTATACAATCAGGTTTGACAGAAAAAAAAGGAATACAGTTCCTTTATCAAGGGTACAAAGCATCCTCAAGGGTATAAAGACATTAATAAATGAGTGGAAGTGTTTAGGCAGACATAAATGAAAGCTAGTGTGCATGATTAATAAACATTGTGCAGCCCTTTGTAGTCCCCTGCTTTCTATAAATGATGGGGGGGAAACAAATGTCATCATTAGGCAGCTCATTCAAAGTACATTACTACTTGGGCCTTTAATCACAGATGGAACGAGTGTATACCTACCTACAATCAGACAATTTCAATCAGACAATTTTGTGATTCATTAGTTTCTCTCGAAAGTCTAGCAGAAAGCTTTTACAAGCTGCTAAATCAAAGAGTAGCATCAAATTATATCTGAGCTGCACAAACAAAATCTTGTGATAGTTTGTAATTGCGTTATATATATATAAAAAAAAAAAAGATGGCAGTCTTTGTTTCTATTATGTGTGTAGTATAGAACTCTCGGAAACATAATAAAAAATGAATCAGTGTCCTTTGTTTTACATCATATTCAATCATATTAACCTTATAACAAAAGCAATGATTATAATAAATGCTCTTTGAAGGTTAAACAGCCCATTGTAAACCACTGGCTGGTTAAATAATAGGTCCATTTTAAAACAACCTTAACTGTCAATATGATTCCTCCACAATATATTGCACATGCATTAGACTGCCATTCTTGGCATTGTGTCTCAGAACTTTTAGTGTAATGGCAACAAAGAGAAATGATGAGGTGCTCTTACGACTGTGAATGTGATTATGGCGCTTCCTGGGGTAGATGGAGGAAACTGGAAGTATTCTTCTGGCATTTAAGAATACAAAGTAATAAAACAAAGAGCGAAGATCTATCGGGTGTATCGAAGACTCACGTAATTGAAGACAATCAAAGGGCACTCTTTGATTCGCCTGTAAAAAGCAGGACAATGGATGATGAGGAATGACGTTAAACAAATAGATAAATCAAAATGCATCAGACAATAAATCCCAACAGCTCCAGCTGCTATTTTTAAAACGCATTTAAATGCTATCATTATTGATGTAGTTTTTAAATGGGTGCACTTCTCAAACAATTAGTTTAATGGAGCATTACTTCACAATCTAGGTTAGCAAAATCAATATATTGACCTCCCTTATAGTGTCTTTTTAGCCCTTTCATGTGACATGAAAACATGAACTTGTGGTTTAGAAAGCTGTTCTCTCTAGTTGGGCAATTTTCACAGTTAGCAATCCAATGCTTGTAATTTCTAACATTGTTATGTGAAAGAAAGGCAGTGCACACTTCCTGATTGTATTTTTAATCATATCATGGAAAAGAAATAGCTGAGGTGGTTTCTATCTAAACACACTTGTACTAATCATTAGGCTTAAACAACTGCATTCTTATCTTTTCAAAGAAATCTAAATTCTGGGCATAGAATATGCATACTTTTGATTATATTCCATAGAATTGAAAACATACTTTACTGGGTAGAAGAGGCTTTTGCTGTACTTAATCAGGGGTGACTAATTTTTGCCGCTGGCCACATTGCAGTAAAGGTTTCCCTCAGAGGGCCTTTAAATTTGTGTGAAACTATAAAAATATTCGATTGCCATCAAAGACTGCTAATTTTAAAATAACTCCATTTAAAATCATTAGTCAGATAATAATTGTTTAAGTTACCGTGCAAAGGGGTTTGGTAAGAAAAAAACCGCTGCAATATTTGAGATGTTGGTTGATTTTCACAAGAATCATGGAGGTTGATGCACAAGATAAAACGTGGCGAGATTTAACCCCAGGGCATGAGTTTGACACCCGTGGCTTACTTGAAAGTGACGAGTGCACAGAGAACAAAATAATTTAGTGGCACACCAGATGCTTCCATCTATCTGTCTTTACTCCTGCTTATGCTCCTCAAACAGGTTTTTATTTTGTGGATACGACTGCACTGACGAAGTGATGTGCAATTATAGCCCTAAAAAAGGTAATTGCTGGCCAGATGGAAGAGAGGTAAAGCTTAGGGGATGCAATATATGATTGATACTGAAAACTTGCTGCACTATTTTCAGACTGTGATGTGCAGTTAATCGTGTCTGGTACACTTTTATGTTTCACATTTATATCCAACTAAACATTACGATTGCTTTTCTAGTGCTGATTTTCAGAATATGTGAAAAACCAGGCTGGCACCTCAACGCCGTGAGACATATTTTACATAGGAAATAATGTATAGCATTCCTAGCATGCCGCTAGTAAATGCGAATCTGATTCACCTCGCCTTTCATATTTCCTCTTGACACTAACTTGGCAGAGAGCAGACAATCCTTGGATTTTGAATACAATTTCCATTTTATAATGAAACCAAAATGTTGGCAGATTAAATTTTCCTGATGCCATTTGAGCTGGCAATGGTGTTTGGTATTCTGTATATGTGATTTGATACGTTTTTTTCAATAGATCTCCTCCTGTCTGTTTGCTATAGGTGCTTGGTTCTCTGCAGCCAATGCAGCACACCACAGGTCACTTCAAGACCCCGTAGACGGCTGTAAATATCAAACGTGTTTGATTTTCTCAATGTCACTCCTGAATTTCTTGCAGTGGTTGTGATTGAATCTGAACAGCAAATGTCTTCCAAATGTTAACACCATGTTATCGTACCCTTGTTGACCTTTCTTGGTCTTTGTTTCACTTGAACCAACACCACACCATTACCACCCACCGAACCAGACCACTACCATCTTTTCCGCCCTTCTGAAGTCATTATAGTACACTGCATGGTGCCTTGTGATGTTTTTTTTTTTTCTATCCCAATCGATATACCAGTTGTTCAATTTTTTCCCAAACAAAATAATAATAAAAAAACAAAAAAAACAATGGCTTCTCAATATTCATCCCAAAATGTATGGATTTTTTTTTAAAATCTGTTCGCTTAGAAAATGTTTCTTTACCCAAAATTGGCTAGTTTAAAGTTCTCTGTACGTGGCACACACAAATCTCGGTAGTCAGGCTGGTCTTAAATTTTGCCATCCATCAAACCCGTGCGAACGTGCTCATCAGTTTCACCTTGGTGCCCACAGTATAGCATATTTTTGGAAAAATAAAGTTTTAATAATAGATTGGTGCAATTTCAAATGACACCGTTACATGGCACTCAAAGACCAGAAATAGCATCTTTTGTACTGACACTTTGGATTTGTGATTGTAAGAAAGTTAGTTTTAATATGTGTTGCTGTCAGATTTTGATTGAGGTGGACAAAACCAATGACAACAGCTTCAATAGGTGGCCGTCAATATTATATTGTGTATTGCATCATTATTGATTATCAACTAACAGCCAAGAGTTTTTTTTATTTTGTTTTCTTTCAAAAAACACTGATGAATATTCAATGTAGGCTGCGTACAGAAAAGGAGGGCAAGGGGTTGTTGTGGAAAAAACTGCACAAAATGAGTTCTTCCAATTAATGTTGGTTTTCTGGTCAGCAGTTTTGTGCTGTCTTTCTGCTTATTATAAAGCAGGTTGTATTTAGTGCACTCCCCCCATACAGGGCTCGTATCACGTTGGGTCACTAAAATCTCAAAATGCTGCTGTAATTCAATGCAGACAGGATTTAAAAACAAAAGGCGGAAGTAAAGTAAGTTTATTTGTAGAGCGCAATTATACAGGTTGATTATAACTGGCAATTCAAAGTGCTTTTTCGTAATTATGTAGCTGTATACAGAAAGAAAATTACAGGGAAGCAAATATAAACATTTCACACAAAAAAATCAATTTATTGATTGAATTAGACAAGCTTTGAGTAATCGCAATGTGTGTGCCAAATTAATCTCTGCCTATACTCCCTCCAAGAACCCAAAAAAACTGCCTGTTTGGCAGAAGCAATCCTAGGTCAGCTTCAACATTAGTTTGTGTGCAACTATGCCCATCTTTATTGCTTTTTGCTACCTTTAGTAAATCTGGCCTTGATTCAGGTAAAGATTCCAACTAGTACATGAGCCCATACATTTCCCTTTGTCAGCAGGACTATGGTTCGTAGAGAATGTATTACTTTTGATATAATATAAGAAACAGACCTTGAAAATAAACTAACTGGAATAAAATGCGAGATTTTTGAGAGTTTATCTAAAATGGAGCAGTTAAGCGCAAGCAAATACATATTTCTTGGCATGTTTTGAAGTAGTAAGTAATGGTTAAACATTTATTATATTGTAGTAGCTAGCACATACTTGTACTCATTTTGCCAGAATCTGCCAAACCTACTCCTCCTTTTCTTGCAATTGTATTTAAAGGTTGTGAAATGTTTTTGACAAGTGCAGAAGTTACTATATTTGCACAGAATGCACGCATTATTGCTGGTCTCTCAGTACTGGAAATAGTGTTTGCAAAGCACCTCATTTGCTTCAAACACCAGGGGGAAAGCACTGAATGGCTGTCCATGAAACAATCCCCCCTCCCACACATACACACACGCATCACAAGTTTAAAGTTGTTTTTCTGTCTTTGCAAATATGAGAGGAAGGAATGAAATCATCACCTTCACTATCCCCTGTTCTCTCATTTAGGAGGCTTAAAGAGCTAGGCTTTTTCGTCACTCTCCCATAATCCAAACATTGAAAATTCTCTCCGGCTGTTTAGAATTGCTGAAGCCATTTTATGAATCATTTTCCCCGAGTGGTATGATTGTGAAGTGGCTATGTACATGTGATTTCATTCCACTCTAATAGCAGTGAGATGGGATAAATTGAGTGGGAATGAGATGAGAAAATAGATTGGACTGAAGTCTGTGATGGCCTTAAAGATACGAACCGATGATGTTGAAGAGGGAAAGCATGAAGATATAAAAACAGGTCAGACATACTCAATAACAATTCAAAACCTTACAGCATATTGCAACACGGTCAAAAAAGATAACAGATATTCAGCTCCCTTTTTTCTTCCCTTTGAAAAATGAGAAGGAATTGTTTGATTGTACACAAGCCTCAGACATATCAAATGTCATCGGCGCAGTGAGTGTGCCACTTTCGACTAATTAATTTGTGTAAATCGGCAACCTTGTCACACAAGATTGAAAAGACCATCTCCTCAGGGTACAGCTGCAATAGTTGAAATCCAGGTGTTCACAAAGTGGTTTTATCCTGACGCAAAATCAGAACCCTAACTGTCAGGAGTCTTGCATAGCAGGCAGACATTTCAGTGTTCTCAGGGGCCAGTGAAGTCTTAAAGAAAGGCGGATTGATTTTCAGGCACCAGCAAACAGATATTGATTGTGTAAACCATCAGAATAGGTACTAAAAAAAGGAAGTACGGGGAGACTACAAAATTGTTTTCCACTGCAGATGATGGAACTTTACCATGTAATTTTGTGAAACTGAAGACTTCCATCAAGCCACATTATAGCACTTTGTCTTCTATTTGCCCCTTTGTATTGCAATATTTTTACATATTTCAGAGAACATTATTGATAAAAGAAATGATAGCTATGAAAGAATAATCCTAAACTCAGAACGAGGATGTAAGAGACATTTAAAGGATTTTGCAGATTCTAGATTTTGGGACTGTTTTAACTATGTGTCCAGATAATGGAAGTACTTGCTTGCATGATTTTCAAACACAAATAAAAAAAATTCACCCTGTTAAAGGGATAATCACAGTTCACTTTTTGCAAAGGAATAATCCACCTTTACATGAATTGCATTTTCAGACTCAGCAAGCACAATGTTAAAAATATTGAGGTTACATGGCTAGAAATGATGAAATAATCAGTCATGATATCTCTGGATGCTCTTTATATAATCCACAACCTTATTTTTGCTAGAACATTTTTATTGCTTCTGTCAGTCTTTGCATGGTCACATAAATTGGTTTCCTTACTGTGGCCAATGAGTATCAAATAAAAGAGTGCAGCGCGGTAGACGGGACACAAGTTTAATGGAGGTCGTGAGACATCACAGAAAAAGAGCAATAAGCAAACATGAGAAGTCTGCTGTAGTAAAGGTTGCATTTCATTTAGATCCACAAGTGCTTCGTCATCAATCTTTTTCAAACCTCATCGCGATGTGCCTTAAGACAAACAGATGACGTTGACAAATAAAAACAAAACATAAAACAAATCTCTGAAGTGATTCGATTTTATTGCATCCTCTTGCCAAAGTTGAACAATACAGCAACTGCAGCGCCTCAAATGTTCTTCACCTCATTAACAAAACTATGAGATGCTTCAACTCTTCCTTCCAATCCCTTTCTGACTGCCACAAATTTAGAACTGCTGAGTCTCATGCAGCTTTCACTCTCAGCTTTCAACCATGCCTGTGGAAATGAAGTCATCAGGATCACAACAGGGGAAAACTCATCCAGTTGTAATCCCGAAGCCCTCCAAACCACACCCATGAATACGACGCCATGAAAAGAAATGAATAATGTTAACAGGGTTAACTAAGATTTAAATAAGTACTGCTTAAATAATTAGTGTAATCCTCTTTTGTCCTGGAGAGGAAGAAACAGCTTTTAAGTAGTTTGTATTCGTTTGGAGAATTGACAACACAAACATAACTGGTGAGTCTGAATTCACTTCAGATGTTTTTTTCCATAGGCCATGGTGTGCTCCAGCTCTGACAAACTATGGTGTTAATTAATAATGAGCAGTTGGGTTGGCTGCTAAAGCTTCAAGTGCAGCTACTACAATAGGACCACAAGGTGAGTGAGAAATATTTTTATAAGGTCAGAAAAGTCACCTTTCAGAAGTTACACAAAATATAAAAACGCTAAATAGCTCGGAAGACAGATCTGAGGATGTAATTATTTAAATTACAGCCAGGAGGATTCTCTGCCTGCAGCTCCCTTAGTTTAGGCTGTGCCACCTCGAGCCACTGCACCCGTGGCAGCAATGCTACCATGCCAACTCTAATTATGCATCGTGCAATCCGACAAAACTGCAGACTCCCACAGGAGGATGTAGCCAGCAACTAACGAGAAACAAACACTTCCCTGTTCTTGATGCTCAGTGAGAGATACGGACGCAGAGTGTCTCAGTGGGAAAAGGCCAAAGGTAACCAAGATAAAGAAAGGTAACCAAGATAAAGGTAGAAGGTGCGTCAACAAATACAAAAAGACCTTTTGAAAAGAAAATAGTTGAATAATCCATCCATCCATCCATCCATCCATTTATCCATCTATCATTAATCCATCTATCTATCTATACATCTATCATCTATCCATCCATCTATCATCTATCCATCTATCCATCCATCCATCTATCTATCCACCCATCTATCTATCCATCCACCCATCTATCCATCCATCCATCCATCCATCCATCCATCCATCCATCCATCCATCCATCCATCCATCTATCCATCTATCCATCCATCCATCCATCCATCATCTATCATCCATCTATCCATCCATCCATCCATCTACCCAATTCTGAAAACATGAGTAGAAAAGGAAAACTTCACCAATTAAAAGTTGCCTCTTGAGCTGTGCACATTTGCTGCTATTTCACGTTCACAGTACAGAGGCTCCAATTGCTTCCCACAGTTAGATATGAAAGTTTGGCAAGATGAATCACCTTTCTTCTTACACGGCTAAGTCAACGTTTAGTGATGCCCCACTGGGTGGAATTTTTTAATTAATTTTTTAAATCCCCCTCCTCCCCAAAATGTAGAACTTATGGATCAGTGGGCAATGAAGAGAGCTTCAAATCATTGCTGTATCTGCCAGTTAGCTTGCAGTCAGTCACACTTTTTGTATTCCTTTCATCTCATGCTTTCGGCTCATCTTTCTCACATAACTCGCTTTCCTCTTTTTCTTGCCCTCTTTCTCTCTTTCTAAATTTGTATCCACAGGCTATTTCTCAATCTTTCAGCATCCCAGTAAAGATGGAACATCATTTTGTGTGAGTCCTATTCATCCTCTTGGTTTCATCTTTCTGTTTCGCTTTTGCTTTAAGAAGTACATTAAGGAAAAAAGGGGAGGCTGTCATGAGTACACGTAATATAATACTTTGGGTTAGAGTTAGGTCAAAATTGTTCATACGTTGGCCAAATTGGAAACTGAAGTGAATTGTATATCTTAGTTGGAGAAGTAGAATTAAATGTTGAAGATTGTGAAGACAGCAAGATATTGGACTGTATATTTGTGGAGGGTAAACTTTACATCTCAACACTAAATTGTCAGGGTGACCCCAAACTTTTGAACGGTAGTGTATAGTGTATACTAAAACCTGGCCTAGTGTGTCACCATGAAAATAGATTGAAAACAATACAACAGGAGACTTATTTCCTAACGACGAACAAATTATTTGCAATGTGTATCCATTCAAGAACAGAAAATAAAAAAAAAATGTATTATGAACTTTGTATTAGTTGATAAGATAAGACATCTATCTGCGAGGTGACACAGTGTGTTATATGTTAAAGTGAGGTCCTTGTACTGAGGGCAAAAAGTGAATCTGTGAGGAGTCGAAAGGGTTATTCATTTTAGTATGGCTAAAAGGCAGACTGTCTCTTCTATCATGGCCTTCAGAAGCACACTATAATGCTTTTGACAGATGAGATGAGCAAACCAAGCATGAAACATTTAGCCAGTCTTGCAGTGGCAGCTCTTAATGCGGTTAAAGAATTTTTCCAATTAAAACAAAACAGTATTTAGGCTGTCTTAGTGACTTTTTATTGTCCATTATTTGTACAAATTTATGTCATTTTAAAATTAGCTTCTTCGGTAAATATTTACATTTATATAATAGCTTTTATAAATAGCTCCTTAAATAGCTTTTATTTTTTCAGTCAGCTGGACACCAACCTATTTTCAACCCTAATAGGGACATAGGGTAGGCAAATTATACAACTTGTATAACTTTGACAAAACCCAAATTTTGTACAATACAGTAGGACCAATTGTATTATTATGCTCAGTTACAGTATATTTCAATGCTGCTACTACTAATAGGGAAAGTCTCGAAAGGATGTTGAATATTTCAGGTAGCCCTGAGCAAAGTAGGAGAATAATTCATTTGGATAGTCACTTCCAAGGGAGATGGGCATCAGCAATATAACCCGGCTCATCAGGGAGCATTTCCAGCACAAGACTGCTGACAAAGCTTCCACCAGAAATAGAGCAAGACTTGCAATTTAGCCCCAGTTCAAACTTAAAATCGCTTCAGCCCAACACCAATAAACTGCTATTTTTGACTAGTTGGCCTTTTACTATAAAAACATGCTTTAGTTTGGATGAATGTACACTAGGTGACTGAGTTTGCAGGATTCTTTTCTGAATAAAAATTGAAATTGGTTGTGAACTATTACTGGTATTTAAAGGTTTCATCAATCAACAAAAGTCAAACATGGATATGTCAAAAGTGCACATTATTAGTAGTCCTCTCCTAGTTTTATAGCAATACAAGTGCCGTTTATTGATTCTGACCAGCATCTGCTATAAAAGCATTTGCAAGGCCGCTCCTCCTAGCGTTTGATATATGGTAGGGGTTGACTCGCAGTTCCTCCATTATACGTCGTGCGATGACCAGGTTGCCTCAGTGAACATAAACAGCCGAGGAAGTATAGATTTTCAATGTGTCTTGGCACAGCGTGTTTGAAATTCTGTCAAGAATTATTGTGGCTTGACCTGACAGTGAACACCTCATGAATGTGTTTATAGTTAGAGTTTCACTCTATCACTAGACAGCTTTATAAAGATACTCCATTAGGAAAGGGAAAAATTGTTTTATGTTGGATAACTTGAGGAACTTGTTCAGCTCAGGTTTCTGGTGGTGGTATTTAAAATAAAAAATAGATATTGTCTTAAATACATACCTCTATGAAACATGGCACATGCATAATGTATGCAAAATAATGAATACAAAATAAGGTAAACATAAGACAAAAGCCACTCATTCATATTAATGAGCTATTGTCCTCTCTGCTCTTCTGCCCTGTGCCTCTAACATAATTCTGACACCCTAAGCATTTCAATTTGGGATTTGCACATCAGAATTGCCCGCCTTCCATGTGCTTTGCACTTACCATGAGAATGTGTACATACTGTAATAATGTACAGTATGCATCTGTTTATGATGCCGTATGGGTTAGAGAAGTTGAGAATGTATCACTAGCACGTTAAATTGATTCTTTTCTAAATACCGTATTTTCCGGACTATAAGGCGCACCTTCAAGGAATGGCCCATTTTAAAACTTTGTCCTTATATAAGGCGCACCGGACTATAAGGCGCTCGATTAATGCATCATGTCAGATTTTTAATCCAAATCAAATCATTCTCCATTTTATCTTCTTTATTTCAACTTCAGACGCAACAAATTACTTTATAATCACATAATAATGATCCACAGTCTTTTTGATTCATGATTCATAGTCTTCAGCGGGCCACTTATGATTGATTTCATGACACAATGCTTCAGGCCAGTTTAAATTTAGGAATTTGGTCCATATATAAGGCACACCGGACTATAAGGCGCACTGTCGGCTTTTGAGAAAGATTTAGGTTTTTAGGTGCGCCTTATAGTCCGGAAAATACGGTATGTTGTTTTCCAGTATATTTGATATGAAAATATTACTATTAAACATAGATATTAATATAATTTACTATCGTTATATACAACACAGAGTACCTAAAAATAATTTCTATCTGTATACTTGATAGCATAGGCTTTGTGAATTATTATTGTATGTTCCATGTGACTCGCTCTCAACAGCATTAACGTGAAAGAAAATTTTACAAGAAAGTGACAGCACAGAACAGCATCAGCACGGATACATTTCAACTCAGGACAATACCACAAATGCATGGTGTCACACAGGCACAGTGAAATCACTCATGGCTTTCTGCTTCACCTCCTGGAGCAGAATATCTTCCCTTCTGGCCTGTCTGGGGTAAACAGGGTGTCTTGTACAATAGACATGGCAGAGCTTGCGGCAAGCAGCATTTGACAGATACTAAACAAAGAACTGCAAACTAACAATGTACAAAACAATGTCATCCTATGTATAACTATGTCTGCTCACTTTCCCTCTCACTATGATTGTTGAACCTTGGCTGCCTCCCATCCCCTTAACCAATAGACAACCACAACAACAAAACATCATTACTCTTTCCATGCATCCCCATCATGTGATTTATTCATGGGATTTGGTAAGTCTGCAAGGTCAAAATTAACTGGATGCTCCATTCTCTGTACTGCTTGCTAGATTTGCAGGTCCTTTGTGAAATAGTAGTGGATGAGAATTGTCTGGTGGTTCTAAACAATCAAACCCAAGAGCACCAGAGTTGCTCCCAGTACATCATAAGCATGCAGAGGATTACAGAAGTGCTGAATGAGATTGCTTTGAGAAGACATCAATTATTAACAATGTGCATCCTATGATGCAGATGTCAACTATTCAGAATCAAAGAATACATTTCAATTTCAAACTACATATGTCAAAACTGATGGGTAAAGCCTGTCAGAGCATCTGACATTTACTTGGTTAAATTGTGGCACTTAAATAATGGCAGGTGTGTTCTGACTCATCTAAGGAGTCTTTTTTTTTTTTTTTATATATATCCACTGATGTCAGAGAACAAGTACCATCAATTCCTCACTTGTGTCTTGACAGCCTCTTGCTGGTAGAATGAATAGAAAACTGAATGAAAACCCCAAACCGTGAACCTACAAAATATGACATTCATCTCAAGCTTGGATTGTTTAGATGAGGCTTTTTAAGAACATGACAACCACCACACGGCATGACATGATGAAGCAAGATCGAGTGTGGACTTTTGGCATGTCTGCTGTAAATGCTGCATGTAAATATGCACCACTATAAATACAATTTTGAACATAAATCAATTTAACACACAATTGAAACACCACTTCTGTCATTTGCAACGCTGACAGTCGTTAGCAAATGTCCGATGTGCAATAAATGCTGCATAGTAGATGCATTGCAGTGAAACCTCATTGTTTTAGCCTCATCTGGTACTCATTTCATGAACCAAACTGCTAATTTATTCTTTGTCCTTAATTGTAAACAGTAATTCATTGGATATCAGAGAAACAGCTATATGTGCATAATTTTCCTTTATGTGGCAAATATAAGGCAATAAAATTGGAAATCTGGCAAACAGACGCAAACCAGGCAATCACCACAGAAACGCTGACGCAGTGAACAGATTGCCAGTTCCTATCAAATTAAGGGAATCAAGCAAATGCTAATGATGGACATGTTAGATGAGAGCCTGACAAATACAACTCAGATGAAGAGCTAGACCAAAAAAGATGCTGTTTTGTCACAATGACTGCCAAAACTGAGAGCTGTCCAACAGAGAAAACTAGAACTCAGTGTTAGAGATAACCACATTCCCTGGAGAGCATGCGTTGTAATTCCTACGAGAAGAAGAGAAAGGATGCTCAAACTCTCACACTACAATGAAACCGGCCAGATCATTTATGTGGAATGGATCAAGATGTCTAGAGAACTGTTCAGGCATGTCATGTCATGTCATAGTGGATCAAAAAGCACCTGCCCCTGCACCTCAACACCCATGGGAATGTCCTGAGTCACCATAGTCAATGATTCATGTGGACTTCTCTGGACCATTCTTAGCCAGTTAAGCCACTCATGGATGAATGGTATCGTAATCGGCACCATAAAGGCCTGATCGGAATACGATTCTTCTCAGTGCGATTGAGTTGTAACAGTGAAAGTTAAATTAAAATCTCGCATGAGTATAATCATTACAGACAGAATGCCCCGCACAGCAACTCCAATGTGGTTTTTTTTTTTCAGGAAGTTCCTGCTGTGGGTCTTCTGTGAATAGAAAAGGGCATATGCACCCCGAGGAGCTGCTCAGCTGCTTGCTTTTGAAATACGAAGCTGGGACCCAAGAGGCATAGTGACTTCTGATCCATGCTAAGTAAATGTGATTGGCTGTTCATTAATACTGAATGACAATTTACATGGATTGGTTTTTTTCTGTTTTTCTTTCTTTATCTCTTTTTAGTTTGGATCCCCTCCAGTCTAAATGCATTACTGTTATTATGAAAATTTAAATTATACAGGGATCTCATGCTATATGATGACCACACATGACGTTGGTTCAAACTTGCAAACATCAGTGTTGTGAAACATTACAGGTATATTTCTTCCTGAAATCTTTGCTCAAATTCTAAATTATACACCATTAGGCCATTACATCTCTCTGAGTGAAAGCAAACAAAAGGACCTAGTATTGCGACTCAGTCTGCTTGGTGAAAAGGTAAAATAAGAAGCCATTAAGGCCTTGGGGCTGATCTATTAGCTAGAAATAACGTCCATGACCTTTTCTGTTTTCATTAATTTCACACGAATGAATGAAAATAACGATTTAGTAGGTTGCTCTCTTGAGGGATTCATACTCCCAAACTACGGCCAGAGTAGATTGTGAAACAGTTTAGTTTTGAGTACAATGCAACACATGCACCTTTCTGTGACGGCGATACAGATTACATGAGTAATTGCATGTTCATAATGTCCTATGCGTGAAATTGTGAAAGCTTGTGACCAAAATATGGAAAACATTACATACCGCATCGGGTACATGCAAATAATGAATTTGATTCCAATTACTCTTTGTTCTCATTCATGTCGACTTCTGCCAATCATCAATAGTTCGAATGCGTGTGAATGTCAACATCGCAAAATATTTTTGAACAGCAGATCTTTTGAATTCATGGAATTATAGAGAGTTTGCTCAAGCCTGTTTATGCACTGCATTTGTCCTTTTCACTTTTTCCCAAACAATCTAGTCATTTGATGCCCCCCCCCCACCCCCTCGCGGATTCTTTAGAGCAACAGAATAGAGGCTTAAGGAGGAGTATAAACGGAGCCCGTTTTCCTCCACAGCTTCATTTAATTAGACTAATCTGCTCTGTCCTGCCCGTGAGCGCAATAAGACAGTTGTCGACTCTAAGAGGGCCCTCACTTCAGATAAGTGAAAGGGGAAAAAAAGAAAACATCCAACACTAGAGCCGGATTTAGCCCTAAACAAGGAGGAAAAGGACTTGTGAATTCTATTAAGATGCACAAGAAGACAGTTGCAGAATTTGCTTGATCACATTTCTATTGGCCTAATCTCAGCCTGGCAGATGTGTGCCTTTAGGTCGAAAAGGATGGGGAACTGATGAGTCATGAAGCAAATCAACGGCATAAAACGTTAAAGAGAAAAAAACAAAGTACTTCCTCCTCGACATTTTTACCAACAGAAGAAACAATTCCGTTCAGGTGACAAGAGGATGAGCTCATTTGTACATAAAATGCACCGCTCTTTTCGCCAGCTGTCTGGGTGAAATATGTGCACCACTCCAAAGGTTGTGTGCGTGGGTGTTTGATATGGTTGGCCCTAAATTTTCCTATGAAAACTCACTGTCACTATTATTATAGTCACTGCCTCTTTGACTTTATCTCTTTTGTTCCTTGGCTTAATTCAGCTGTTCTCGTTGGCAACAAAATGCGGTGCATAAATCACGCAGCAGACTTATAGCGGAGGCAATTTATGCAGCAGTAATGGACACAGTGGTGAATTAGAGGGTGAGACCAGAAACTGGGGATTACAGGTTAAAGCAGTTTAAACCAAAAGTGTCAAATATATAAACATGCAAATACACACACACACATATACACACACACCTATATTATTGATAGTGCGAGCATGATGCAATGGTCCCTGTTTCCCCAAGGACAATCCTTCACTCACAGGATTTTTCCCTCCTGTTTTTGAACAAATTGATTTAAATGAAAATGTTTAACAGCACAGAGATCCAGCCTCTCACCTGAGAATACAGACTGGTGTTTAAAGAATTGATTTTTATCAATCCTTTTTCTACCTCAGACCAGTATCAGATTTTTATCTCATTTTTTATCGTTATATATATATATTTACATACCGTATTTTCCGCACTATAAGGCGCACCTAAAAACCTCAAATTTTCTCAAAAGCCGACAGTGCGCCTTATAATCAGGTGCGCCTTATATATGGACCAATAGGGATTCGTGGATGAGGACTAATTTATTAAAGTAAGCTTTACGTGTTTATTTTGTGTGCTGTGTGATATTAACGTTTGAGCAATGTTGAGTTATTGATATATTGTTATTGTTTACACTATTTCGAGTGTTACTATATTGTGATTGCATTAACGTTTGAGCAACGTTGAGTTATTTATTCTATGCGCCTTATAATCCGGTGCGCCTTATATATGGACAAAGTTTTAAAATGGGCCATTCATTGAAGGTGTGCCTTATAATCCGGTGCGCCTTATAGTGCGGAAAATACGGTACATATATATTCAATTTAGCAGCTTTTTCCTCCGATTGCCGTCTTTCGAGCTAATAGAGATGAGAAGTGGGCTAACTCATCCTGTCGCGAGAGACTTCCTTCAGACCTGCCAAGTGAAGTCAACCCAGCAAGGTATTCTGTGACTCGTTTCTACCACAAGGATTGATATTTAATGCATAGGTGCTGTTGCAGACAGTGATGGACAGGGGGGAACGTTGAAGCTGACAAGCTTCTGGCAGAATGCAAAGATGTCAAAACATACGACTGAGATGCATCCCATGAGGACAGACAGGGATTTTGGCAAATAGGTGCAGGTTGTGAGAGATTTTATCCAATTAGCAGCAATGCCAAAATTTATCACCATGTTAGTAGATGTGTCAAAATTAATTGATTGATGAACAACAAATCCACTGTCAAACAGCCTTTTACAAGAGTTCCACCAATTTTTAACTTGAAATTGTATTTTTTGCACCAATTTCTGCCATTTACTGTTTTAATGTTCGTCATGTGGACCTGTTGTCGATCATTTTATCTGCTTTTTATCTGGCAACCAAAGAGTATTTCAGCAGCCTGCGACATTTGTTCTGACAGAGGCTCAGACAGCTTATGGGTGTCACAAAGCTGTTCGGTAGCATGTAAACAGAAGCCCGTGAAGTAAATGTTTCCAAGGAGCAGGTCACAGTCTCATCATGCCAAGATAATTACTGACGCTGACTTACAGTTAGCATATGCAGAATGATGGATGGATGGATGGATGGATGGATGGATGGATGGATGGATGGATGGATGGATGGATGGATGGATGGATGGATGGATGGCTTGCAGTAGTTCTTAAAAGAACAGACTGAACCTCATACACATACTGTTGATTTTACCTTCAACATAAGAACTGAAAATGAGTTGAATGTTCTTTTTTTTCCTTGTCATAATCTCAAGCCTTGTAATAACCATCTTGCTGTGTTTTCACATGGCTGCCTTTACATCACAGTTGTTTTTGATAGAACTGGATCTGTTATCTTCAAGACACAGGGAAAAAAGGATTTCAGAAAGCTGTATGTATGTGAATTAAAGACTTGTCCAAAAAAACAAGGACGATGACAGTCAACTTCAACAGAGCCAACAAAGCCTTCAAAAAGAAACAGAATTTGTTGGTTAAAGACAAGTTGTGCTATTTGAAGCAGGAAAGTGTCGTCTGCACAATCACAGTGTGACAAGCACTGAAAACTACAGAAACAAAAAATAAGGGCATTGATGCTGATGAAAAAAAAAGAAAATCACAAAAATGGCACGAATGTCTCCAAAAAGAAATCAGTACTTAAAAGTAGATTTATTTTTTTAAAACCTAGAAGGGGGGAGAGATGAAAAGTGGTGTTCATCATATTTAATCCGGTGTTTAGACAAAATGGATGCGATAGTCTTTGTCAAGCTGAAAATAATAACCTCCTTAGCTGTGTTCCAAAACATTTAATGCCTCGATAGCAGCAGGAAAAATACGGTGAAATTCGATGGCAGCTTCAAACCATGCAGAAAACAATTAAACTGTGACTGCTTGGATAAAAATGTCAGAATCCAGCTGCTAAGCCTCTACACAGCTTTATGATGGTGCCTTGGAATATCATGCTTGTGTCACAAATAAGTACAATTCAAAAATGCAGTATACTCAAATATGCTTCCTACTTAAAATGGTAATTCATCTTTTTCAGAATTCCCAGTGACCTTCCATTCAGGAAAAAGGCAAAATGGACACGGAACTAAAAGCATATGAACATTTTTCACTGAAAACCTCTCTATTTATTTTTTCACGTTACAAAATTGGTAATCAAATGTACTACATATGTATGTGGACATTCCTTTGATAAGTACCTAAGACAGGGGTGTCAAACTCATTTTTTTTGCGGGCCGCATTGTAGTCATAGCTTCTTTCGGAGGGCCATTATGACTGTCAACCCAAATAATTGTATGAGCACCTCATATATACAGTAAAAGCTACAAAACAAACTGACAAATAACTCGTTTTCAAATCAGACGAGTAAAAACCGGTCAAATATTAAAAAAAAAAGATATTAAAAGTGAAGACAATTTGCAATTCTAGTAATGACGCACGAATTTGATGCACAATTTGTCTTCACGGGCCACATAAAATGATGTGGTGGGCCGTATCTGGCCCCCGGACCTTGAGTTTGACACCTGTGACCTAAGATGTGCACAAAATTCATTCAATGAGGCTTCTCGGAAGCTGAATTTTTCGTCGGTCGTTATGTTAAAATTGAATCTATGTGTCAGCCTAAGTGCCATTTGTGTCCAAGTCCACCTCCAAGGGGTACACCCAGCACGCATAAGCGAAAATGTCATACCCGAAGCAACCACACTCAGCTGGAGGCTCGTCCCGCTGGCAGGAGCTTCAGTGCTCCGAATTTTTCAAAGTCCATCCATTTTCTGCACCACATCGCCTCATTAGTGTCGCGGGTGTGCCAGTTTTTTTTAAGTCCAACTTTGAAATTTCGTCAAACATTCTCTTGGGGTTGTCGCGCATCTATTTAACATTGACCCGCTCTCAGTGGCGAAAGAATAAATGTCTGAAAACTACGACTAATCCATTCCTACTCTCATCCACTTTATTGGGTGCAAATAGTAAAAAATAATTCCCAAAAATAAATTAATAAAATAAAATTAAAGTATGTCTTATTTTGTGGGGGTGATAATGGTTTTCCCTGTAAGTACTAGACATTCAATGTAAAAAATAAATAAATCCAAATCTTGTGCCGATCACTCTTATTTGTGAAGATCAATTTTAGCGATGATTGGTTGACTCTAGTTGACAACAAATCATGACAACACAAGCCAGGAACCAATATTTACAACGCTTGCCTCCTTCCTTCGATGACAGTCAGTCTGATACGTAAAAAAAAGCAGCGCCCACTCATAAATAACAGGCGTCATTAAGACGTGCTGAACGTAATCATAAAAAATAAAATTAACATTGAATCATTACTGAGTTTGTCAGGAGGGTGAATTTTAGTGCTGGCAGCATTTTATACATCCAGACCTGTCAAGTGCCAATGTTCAGCGCAATAAATAGTGTCTTTAACGAACACAATACACCATATGGAGCTGTTAAAAGACTGCTGCTGATGAGCAAGTTGAAATTGACCCTCAAAGAAGAGATGAAAACACAGCTTAATGGAGAGAAAAGTATAAAATCACACATCATGAATCAGATATGACATGCCATCGATCAGTCCTCATTAAGACAAACTATTCTATTCAAAATGCAAGTGTTTGCACAGTGCCGTATTTTCCGCACTATAAAGCGCACCTAAAAACCTCCAATTTTCTCAAAAGCCGACAGTGCGCCTTATAATCAGGTGCGCCTTATATATGGACCAATATTGAGCCACTACAGCAGGCGTGTCCAAAGTCCGGCCCGCGGGCCAAATGTATATATCTTCTATATGGACAAAGTTTTAAAATGGGCAATTCATTGAAGGTGCGCCTTGTAATCCGGTGCGCCTTATAGTGCGGAAAATACGGTATGTGCCTTCAGATGTCTAATGATCAGTCTATTGAGCCTATTAATCAATAAATGCCCTCGTAAATTTCATGTCTGAGCCATCACCCTGGTCAAGGAGACATACACAAACTGACAGCTGTTATGCTCATGACTTCTGTCAAGGACCGGCGCCTTCACTGCACCAATGCAGCGAATCTCATTTGCTCTCTTATAGAGTCCCTTATTTTTTGGTAATCGTTTTGAAGCACATTTATCATCACATCTACACATTTTCAACAAGCTCACTATGCTGGAGAATTTGATCAATATCCCTGACAGCGATTGCCCAAGAGAGGTCATTGGACACTAAGCTGACAAGGAAAGCAGATACATAATGGCAAGCATCCATCTTTAAGTGCAGCAGGCAATCGAAGGGACGTGAAAGTACCAAGGTCCATCATATGATGTAATGTGTTTGTGTTAGAAGATGCCGCTGACAGAAAGCAAATATGTTCTTTCTTGTTGTACTGTTTCATAGAAAGTGTTGGTCTTTCATGGATGACCAGATTATTGCCAATTTGGTTGCATTACCTAACAGCCACAAGGAAGGTTAACGGTCATAATCGCTAGAGGCTTGCATGAAAAATTGCTGTAGAGCAACTAAAACAATAAATTTCAATATAATTTGTTGATACTTTTTTATTACCGTATTTTCCGCACTATAAAGCGCACCGGATTATAAGGCGTGCGCCTTATAATCCGGTGCGCCTTATAGTGCGGAAAATAATGAATGGCCCATTTTAAAACTTTGTCCATATATAAGGTGCACCAGATTATAAGGCGCATAGAGTAAATAACTCAATGTTGCTCAAACGTTAATGCAATCACAATATAGTAACACTCGAAATAGTGAAAACAATAACAATATATCAATAACTTAATGTTGCTCAAACGTTAATATCACACAACACACAAAATAAACACGTAAAGCTTACTTTAATAAATTAGTCCTCATCCACGAATCCATATATAAGGCGCACCGGATTATAAAGCGCATTGTCGGCTTTTGAGAAAATTGGAGGTTTTTAGGTGTGCCTTACAGAAAATACGGTAAAAAGAAAAACTGCCATATACTAATTTTGTAGAAATTTCCAAAAGACAATCTTGAAATTTAGTAACAATCTGTAAAATTGTTAGAAACTGTCAATAAATATGAAAATAACCATTTAATATGATTGGAACTGTCACAAACACATACACTACTCAAAATTACACTTGGCATTTGTTTTAGACTTGGCACAATTTTAAAAAGTGTTTTGAAAGTGAAGAATTAATTAAATTCAAAATCTTTAATAGCAGTATGTGACACCTTAGGGATTGATGTGCAAATTGTTCCCTATACCTGCACTGAAGCAAAGGTGAATGTTATCCACCAGAGTCAGCCCAAGCCTGATTACAAAGCTTGTTAGCAGCTTAAAGCTACTGTAAGCCTAAGAGAGCTAGAACAATACCAGAGGCTTTCCTGCTATAGTAATGAGCCCCCAAATCTTAGAAACTGACACACAGTGGAGTAGGGAATGTGCATTAAAGTGCACGTCTCTAACTCTCAGTCATGGTGAGAAATTGCTTAAGCAGCTGACAACTTTGGGATGGTTTCGGCTCTTCAATTACATGTAGGAAACCCTGTTTTACACAGAACAGACCACTCGATGGTCACACATGGTCACACACTGTATGATGAAATCCATTGGTAGTAGGGGAGGGGATTCAATCAACTAGGAACATTTCAATTTTCCCACCATTAGTTTCTGGAGATTTTAATTAAACATAAGCCATAAATCTCAATTTGCCCAGAATTTCTTTGGTGTCTTTCTCAACAGTATGTGGCCTCAGCCTGTGCACTGGAATAAGAACTACCAATCATGAGACATGGAAGCAATCAGATTGTGGTGCATGATTGTCACAATAAACATGTGATGTGGTGAGAAATGTTGGGCAATAAGATAATCATGGTTCCCAGAAGGGACATTCGGGTGTTAGAAGATGGTGAAGCAGCACAAAGCAGATTAACTAAAAAAAAAAGTTACAATTATGTTTTATTTGAGTGGCAAATTCCAAACTGTAGTGAAGATTCTATTGACTGAGGTTTGTGGTAAGGTGGGGGTGTCGTGACTAATTGTGGCCCATTCTACTTCTGCAGAGACTGACAACAGAGGGTGCAAAGGAGCACCTGAAGCACTCAGTTCTGCTTCAGGGTGAGATGATGTGCTGGCTAAATGAGCTGCCCATCTGCCACAGCACATTGTAGTAAGGGTGAGGGAAGTGTCCTTTGTCTTCTGCTCAGACATAGTCTCGAAGGTCTGCCAACCGGTTGGCGAACCTTGAACCCTGACAAACCCTGACGAGAACGTTCCCTGTGTTCAATAACACTTGCTATTGTCTGCCGCTAAGTGGATGGGGCTTAACTCCTCGATGGCAGGCCGATAGATTATGCGTATCTATCATGCTTTTAAAAAAAGTGAAAGAGTAAGCTTCAGATACTTTAATAATGCAATTGGGAATATTCTATAAATATAAAGACCGTAGTGTTTCTTAGAAACTTTACACATCCAAAGGTCGGCTTTGTCTCCATCATCATAACACTACTGGAAATGGGTCATGGATTGTACAAATTGCTAAAACAGCTTAACATTATTATCTCACAAGCTGTAAATCACTTCTGCTGAAAGTTATTAATATACAAACACACACACACGCAGGTTCTAGAGGACAAATGTGTTATTTTAAAACAGTTTTCCCCTATCTCGATCATAATACCCCAAGGATAACTTTTCAATTCACTCTATATCTCATTTTTCTCTGCATTTTCTTCATATGCATTATGTCAAGACTGGCAAAAAAAAAAAATGCCTCCGTGTGGTGAATGAACCACACAACAAAACGGCTGTGGTTGTAAAGATGTTTAGAGCATGTGGCCACAATGTTGGGGCACTTCACTTGCTTCCAGTCACATTTACAGAAATTGGAAACTTGCAAAAGAATGAATCATTTGAAAACTTTTGCAACAATAATGAGACCTATACCCTCTTACACCCATAACTTCAGTTGAAGCATCCTCCTTAGTTTTGTTTACTTCTGAACACAGCCAGTTATGAAGACGTCTCCATATATGTTCAAGCACAAAAGCATCTTGTTTTTACTTCCCCTCTCAAAAGGTTTTTAATTTTCTTTGAATAGAGTTACACGGGTTCTCAGTCTCATTAACAGTGTAAAAAGCCCTTAGCTTATTCATTACCGATTTCTACATTTACAGTTGAATAGTGCAGTCATTTCCAAGCAATTCAATTACGGTTTAATTAGTACACCTACAGCTTTCTGGCTTCTCCTTGGGTAATGACACCGACCCTGAGGTCTCGGATGCCGTGTATAAACCTGAACATTCCTATTTGCAACCCATTCTCTCTCAGTGACCAATTAAGAAAACATTGGCACTAGCGACAAGGGTCCCGCTGGTGCCAGTGATTGGGCAAGTTCTAACCTTCTCAGAGGACACGGGTTAAAATGGCATCTCCTCTGTCGTTTTTGATCCCTGCTCAAGTCCCCATGCACAATAAATATCTTTCTCAGCACACAAAATCTGAGATAACCAAGACATTTCACTTTATCTGCTTCTGATCTTTAAATCTCCCAGTTAAGCAATAAATGGGGGTTTTAAGATGACCCCTGAGTGGGCAGTGCTGCTTCTATAAATGGAATGACATGATTAATCGTGCGTGAAACAGAAGTCCAGAGCGGAGTGCAATAATGCATGGTTAAAATTGATTTATAAATTCAAACAAACAGCTGTTCCACTAAAGCGGGTTATTTAAGAGTAATTCTATAAACCTATGTACTCATGCATCAAATCAAAACACCAGAATGAAAGGTCTAGAGGTCCAGCAGAGGGAATAGTAAAAAAATATCTTGTGTTATTTCAACTCACTGAGCCTCAAAGGGATTAACTACATAAGTGTATTTTGCTTGTGTGTGGCTTTGTTTGTGTTTTTAGTAATGCCACCACAGATGGTGGAATGGCAGCAAAGCGGAAAAGTGGAATGATTACGGAACCAGAACAATCTCCGGCCTTGGTTTCTTAACAATACAAGAAATCACTCAGAAATACCAAAGAGAAAAAAAATGCTGAAAGATTTATCATTTTGCAGACATGAATCCCATCAATTTCAATATTACTAGTAATGAAGCTGCAGCCTCATGGGCAAAGCACCAAAAACCTTGAAACGCTCGTATTTGAGTTCATCTTCAAGACTTGGCTATACGTCTGCTCTTTATGTCTCCACTCACAATTAAGTTGCTCGATGGTGAAGACGATAATCATGATGATGATGATCGTTGTACCTACGCAAGCAAAACATTTACAAGCCTGACTTGTTAGTGCTGGATCTGACAGAAATTCAATGCTGAGGAATATTTACATAAAACATCCTTGTCTTCACCTTAAAATATGCTCCATTAGTAGTGGCTCAATCTCTCAAATGCTTTGATTGAACCTCGTCAATAGACAAATCCCCTTAGAGCTTTTAATCAAACGGGTGACTATTATAGTTTAGCTAATGAATGCTTTGGGACAATATAATCTCTATGAAGCCACTAATTGAACCATATGTTAAATGTGATGTATGACTTCATTAGGAAAGGATAAACGATTTGCTGTGATGCCGTTTGTGACCTTGACTGGCCTGCTGCATCACGCCGTGTCAAACCGACCGGCATGGTCTTTAAGGCCGTGGCTCGAGACGGGAACACGTCCAATCTGGCCAAGCATCTTGCTGACCAGCGACAAGTTGGGAGTGGATGACACATGCACGCATATACAGACACTCAAAGCAATGTTACTGGGTCATTAGCAATCAAATGAACTTATTTGCTTGACAGTAACGGTGCTAATGTTTTGTTAAAGTCAACAATGGAGGACAGGAAATGTTAATGCTTATACAGAGAATGAATATGTATACAGTATGCTTACATAAACAATACAGACATTGATATCACTACCGTATTTTCCGCACTATAAGGCGCACCGGATTATAAGGCGCATAGAATAAATAACGTTGCTCAAACGTTAATGCAATCACAATATAGTAACACTCGAAATAGTGAAAACAATAATAATATATCAATAACTCAACATTGCTCAAACGTTAATATCACACAACACACAAAATAAACACGTAAAGCTTACTTTAATAAATTAGTCCTCATCCACGAATCCATATATAAGGCGCACCAGATTATAAAGCGCACTGTCGGCTTTTGAGAAAATTCGAGGTTTTTAGGTGCGCCTTATAGTGCGGAAAATATGGTATTTAAAAAAAAAACAAAATCATACTTAACATCCAAATTGTGTCCAAATTGCATAGAGGTTATATAGCTGCATATCTGGCCATGAAAATGATCAATACTGAAGAATATCCTAATATTTTGAATTATTAATAATAAAACAAAAGTTATTTTTCTGGGTTTTTTGCAAATGATTCTTAGATTTTTGTCGAGGTACTGTTTGGGTATTAGTATCAATGTACTTTACGCAGGTACAGTAGCAAAGTAAAAAATTTGGTTTGAAATACTTTCTGCTCCGTCAATTTAATTAATAGCTTTGCTTCTGCCCTCGGCTTCCTGCACTTGGGAGACATATGCACATTGTTCCACTTAAAGGCCCGATTTGCAATTTAGATTTTTAATGTATTTATATGATGTGAACTGTGGCTCTCAAATTGCAATCCAATTATGCTTTGCTTGTGTTTGTACTCAATGCTTCATAGTCCCCCTATGTTCTGTAATGCAAACAGGATTAACAGGATTAAGAATATTATATTGCCAGTTAATATAAACTACGTTATATGAAAGAGGTGTGTCGAGTGCCTAGCACATGTCATTCAAGCTACAACAACATCTCATGGGAGCTGCAGCGATGTGTCTCTACTAGGCCATTATCATATTTTCCCAGAAGTGTTGGCAGTATCTGCTGGGCTGATTCGGCTTCCTGACGAGTCGACTTTACCACAGCAATTTTCTTATTCTGGGCAGAATGTGACCCCATGTTTGCATGCAAAATGTTTTCCAGAGCTATACGATTAGCCTAATGACTTGAAAGTCAAAGTGAAGTCAAGTTATTCGCCCTTCATCCATGTAACATGAATGAATGTATTTAAGTCAACTGTCCATTCTTGTGCTGTCTTGTACTGCAGTTGAAAAGCAGAGCTGATAGAATTCTGAGAGTATATATGGAGTACATACTTGGATGTCTGTATTTTGAAGACGTGAGTCGACAGTGAAGGTTGAATCAATAAAATCACCCTGACTACAAAACATGAGAGTGTTCTGTGTCTGATGGTGATCAAACTTTTAACCACATTCCATCTTGGCAGGAGGATAAAGTGAAAAAGCAGCAATTCTAATACTATTTTAGCACACCTATACAACTGGGCCCCATTTTTTCAAAAATCAAAATTTCAAGTTCAGTTTTGTTGAGCATCGTCCTCTCAACCCACTGTCCACCAAGCAAGACTATCTCACTTTTTGCAACGAGATGCGGTTGCATCATTTTAGTCATTAATTCACATATGGAGGTATGGAATTTTTTTTTTTTTTCAAAAAATAATGTGCTCTTAAGCTGTGCAGAACTCAATCTGACAGAAGGCATCTTTTAACATATGCCATCACATTCAAACATTCAACTTGAAAGATAGTTCATTCAAAACTGAAGATAATTTGAGATCATTTCTGCACGGAAATAATAGCAGTCTGCCTGAACTGTACAAAATGTGTTTCGAACACAATGACCAAGAAAATGGAAACTCAAAGTAAGGAATTTACATAATGACCTTTTGCCATTCGACGTATCCTTAAAAAAGGCAAACAGGAAAAGTTAATTAACACGATGCAAGGCAAGCACTCTGGTTTAATAGAGTAAAAGGTTGTTGCACTCTTACATAGTCCTGGGCGTTATAGAGGGAAAACAATTTCACAATATAAGTCATAATATGATATATTTATTATGATATCATGATAATGATTAATCACAATAGACATTTTCAGTTATTCTCGAAAAATATATACGTATAGAAAATGTAACAAAATAAACAAAGCGACAACAATAATTCAGCTTATTTTGAAAGGCGTACATTTACTTTACACGAACCACCAAGCATGATGTATTGAAGCTTTAAAAGCTTCTAGAGGCTACATATTCTAGAGGCAACATATTTTCAAGTGACCGGTTTGCAGCCACAGCAACCACTGTACTACTTATCTGCTGTCAGTAATAATAATAAATTGTATTTGTAAGTGCCTTTATCGAGCCTCAAGGACACTGTGCATCAGTAACACGACTCAAAAAACAACATTTGATTGAAGTACATCATCTTGCATAATCTTATAGAAACACACACGCACACACATACACATGTATGTACAATGTAGAACGCACCGTGCCGACAAAAAGATTGGCTCACCTACACATTACAGCAGTCTTTTATATGAGATAGGCGGGCATTAATATGGATTCACTTTCTCTTTGCAGTTCAAACTGCTCCCACCACTGTCATTAAGGGACTTTCTGGAACAAAACAAAGAAGATTATTAAGTAGTTGAGCTTTCAAAGGTGACACACTAGTAATAGACCTGGCTCTGTATGAGGCATCGCAAACATATCCAATTTATATCCACGTATGAAAGAGTTCTGGCTCACAATTGCAAAAAAAAAAAAGAGCACACTGCACAAAAAGAGTGTGAAAATGATTCAAATGAATACAAACTCAGATAAAAACAGCTCGACACAATGGCTAGGTGAAATTAAGATACTACATACATATACAACATATTAAGATCAAAATTAGCACTTAAAGGCACATGAAGGCCAACCAAAAACATTCGTACATTCGATTTTGGCATTGATCAACAGCTAATGCCAGCCAATGCAATCATCTTACGGGAAAGGGGGGGGGGCAGTGGGGCTTACACAGCCACTGCACACACACGAGTAATCCATTTCCGTGTTAGCAAGCATTGCGAGACATAGCCAAGAGCTGTTAGTATTTTCCGGACTATAAGCCACTACTTTTTGCATTAACATTGAACCCTGAGTCTCATAGTCTAGTCCAGGGGTGGCCAACCAGTCAGAGACTAAGAGACACATTTTTTTACTGTGTACCGCAAAGAGCCACATCCCCCCCCCCTCACCGAAGCGAATACGCAGCGTTTGACGTCCCATTACCAACCCCCCCCCCCCCCCGAAGCGAAGCGAACACGCAGCGTTTGACGTCCCATTAATAACCCCCCCCCCCCCGAAGCGAACGTAAAAGAGCCGCATGAAACCCGGCAAAGAGCCGAATGCGGCTCGCGAGCCGAACGTAAAAAGAGCCGCATGAAACCCGGCAAAGAGCCGCATGCGGCTCGCGAGCCGCGGGTTGGCCACCGCTGGTCTAGTCTAACTATGGATTTTTCATGATTTTTAAGATATTGTATGATTTGTGCATATTCTCTTATATATGGAAAATAAACATTAAAACATTAATGGGCTTATAGTCCAGTGCGGTTTATATATGAACAAAACAGGATTTTCCCGTAATCTTAGCTGGTGCGGCTTATATACGGGTGCGATTCATAGTCCAGAAAATACGGAATTGTTTTGGGTTTTTACTTAAAAAAACAAAAGCTTAGTTTTGACTGAACCCATAGTAATATTGTTATCATATTACAGATATCTGGCAAGAATATCAAAATGTTGATATTGTATTCATATCGGACAGCCCTATTGCTGACCTAAATTAGCTTGGAGGGTTCACAATTTTAAGTTTATTAGTTGTACACAACCAAACAGACGAATGATTGAGCAGTCTTTGTGAGCAAATGTCCTTGTTCACATTGAGGCATATTCTCCTGTGTGCTTGAGTCAGTAAAGGTGTTCAGCCTCGCACTTTGTAGGCTGCACAGATGGACTTATGTGTGTCATTTACGCCACCTCTTGGAAGGCACTGGATGTACTTTGGGTGAATCAATCCTTAAATGAAAGGCAGTCTGTCAAATCTCACCTAGCATGCATTCCAAAGATTTCAGCATGTTTCCTCAAATGAGTCTGGCACTCTCATGAAGGTGAAACATCATATTGGACATTTTGGCTCATTTGACTGCTCCAAGAGACGATGACAGCCGGTAGCTGAGTCATGATCATGGGCTGTGCAGGGCAAACCTGGCCTGGACTGTATGCTCACTGACTGCCCAGCAGCTGTGATGTGTCTCTTCTACATTATGCCAACGACCAAATGTCGACATTATGTCATTAACTGGTGAAAAACGATCAGTGCCAGCTGACTATTTTTTTCCCCACCTGCGATGCGAGAAGCATTCCCACATGGTGATGAGGCTTGGAACTTGAGGGCAGCAATCACAACCGCAATGGTCATAATGGTGCAGTGAGACTCAACATTGTTTTTATTTGATTTATGTCAGTCATGAAATACATTTAAGTGTTTCAACCACTCTGTGGCAAGACATGCAGGCACGGGTGCTGGATGATATTGATCAACACACACACTTTTCTGTTGATGCGCTAGCTCTAAACTAGAGGGTAGAACCGGATATTCACTTTCATCCCTCGCGGGATTTGCATTACTCATGGCATTCATGGGGGGGGGAGTCAACCTCTGCTCCAAACTTAAATTCAGTCAGGAGTACAGTATTCTACATAAATTACTTTCATTGCAAACAAAAACTCTTGTCCTTCAAAGTAGCCTGCATGAGCGGCGCACACGTCACTCACCATGATTAGTCTGACTTTGGATCTACTGCACCGTGCCAACGACGCTACGTCACAGCTCCGCTTCCTGTGATAAGCAACCAGTGTGACCACAATGCATTTGGATGCAGCTTTTCTTAAGAAACCATAGATATTTTGATACACTTTAAACAAAGTATACCTACTATATATTTGTAATCCAGACTAAAGATCGAGCATGCATACATAGATTTATGTCAATAAGACCTCAGATGACTACAGCACACAACTGTCATTACAATGAAAACTTTTTCCTTCTAACTCGGATATTTTCTTCATCTCTGGCAACAGCTTGAGTAACAAACTTCATGCGGCTCCTTAACACGAAACAATCCCTTCGACGTGCAAAAGGGAAGGCAGAAGGGGCAGAAAAATGTGGGAATTTCTATTGCATTTCGTGTCTCTCCAAATTGTTTTTCTCTAGACAAGCCACTCCAAGCATGTGCCAATGCTGCAGTGATACAAAGTGGTTAAGGGCGTGTTTTCAGGTGCGTCTTCAGGTATAAAGATAAAAAATAGAGATGCACCAATAGTGATACCAATACTCAATACTCCAATAAATCTAAACCAAGTTTTTCTCAACCGTCAGCTTTTCTCTCTCGTCACACCCAATTCTGCTTCTCTTCCTCGCTTTCCGCCCACCAATTAATTAAGACAATCACAAATCTGTCACCTTCACAGCTCCACGGTCACAATCAGTTATCCTGTTACATTTTATAGCTTGTGGTATTCTTATTCAGTGTGCATATGACCAACACAACTTAAATCAACTTCCTTTAGAGGCTAAGATAAATAAAAGACAAAGCACAATAATAAATGTAAAAAGTCGGTCAGTTTTGTTTTCAATTCAACTTTTATCCAAAATGGTTTCCTTCTCTACGATGCGTATTTTTAAAATGAGTACATTGATCTAAATAATCAAAATGTAGTGTGGACCTGGAACGACCACAACCAAAAAAATCCTTAAATTCAAAGAAAAAAAAAGTTTTCAGCGATATACCGTACTATTGGGTAGTTTGGGGATTCCTACTTGCAGGAAGTTTGATGTTCAACTCTGAATTTCTTTTTTTTTTTTAAATATCATGCATCAGGCTTCTTATACTTGTAAGCAGAAGTCTGATGTGCATCGGATGCAGTGTGTGAACGCCCCAATTGCATACGTAAACTGTCAATTAGAGTTTGACATCATTGAAATATATACATTGCAGAAAATGAGAAATTGGTAAAAGCTACACCAACCAATGAGTGCCAAAGACCATGATGTAATACATGCAATAATAATTATCATTATATACACAAACTAAGCACTGCGCCTAGTTTGAGTGTATTTTGTTTTCAAATCATTCACTTTGTACAGAAATTGTTTTGTACTTTGCATTAAACCATTTTGATCCCTGCTGCGTTTTTGTACAACGTCATCTTGGGAGATTCCCTTGAGCTCTTGCCAATCGAGTCTGCTTCCATTTTCTTGGGTCAACCTTATGCCTGCACCCCACCTCTCCAAAGATCGCACAAACGTGCACCCCACCTCTCCAAAGATCGCACAAACAATTTTGTTTGTTTGATTAGCATCCCTTGCTTTTTGCTGTAAGGTCCTTTTACTAAGTGGTTAAAAGTAATACACGTATGGTTCGGATTATTGATTGATTCATTGATTGATTGATTGATTGATTGATTGATTGATTGATTGATTGATTGATTGATTGATTGCACAGTTCAGTGGTATAGCTAGGATAAGTGTAATAGCAAATGCACAAAGCCATTAAATGGTGGAGAGAAGCAAAACTGAAAATGGATGTTCCAAGCACACGCACAAACATTACCTGGGTGTGTTTGGCCAGCTCCAATGAGTTCAAAAATCATCGAAATGAATCACTGCAAAAACAAATTGGAGATTGGGGGGAAACTACTGAATATGTTCATGAGACTTCTGAGCTATAATGACGGAGCGATACAGGGCAAATGATTCTGTCATCAATATAAAAATTTAAATACCACCCTCCAACACACCCTTTGGAAATGATCAGGCACTGTTAATGTAACGCGTAAACCGTAAACAGGCAGTGCGTAAAAATGCGCACCGCGTCACCAAGTCGGAAAACTTGTTAGTCATAATGAGTGGAAATGCAAAACTCACCCAGGTTGTCAAGGCAAGTCCTCCCGGTGCGCGTCCAGATCTGTGTTCTGAAGGATCGGGTGTAAAAGCGGGGGAAAGCCACAAGAACTATGAGACGGCAGCTTTAACGCCACCGACTCCGCTGCGATGTTTTCCTCCTATGTCCTTCTTTCTCCTCTCCGCTCACCTGCCTTGTCTCTCCTGAGACAAATTAAACGGTAGTTGCACATATCCCTTCATTGTCATCAACACGTGCAAAGTGCAAAAAAAAGAAAAAAGAAAAAACACGTGGAGTTTGTGGAGATGCTCTCAGTCCACAGCGACTGATTGTTTTGGTTGTATGATCCGCAAATCGAAAGCACGACAAGTTCAAACGCGGATAAAGTTTGCTTCGGTGGAGCGGATAAATAATCCTGGGAATGAAATCTTTCCTCACTTTGCTCTTTGGACCGATTCGGCTCCTTGCTGAAAACAGCGCACCTGCGCACAATGCGGATCACTTAGTCACTCACTGCCCGCTCCCCCCATCAGCTCAATTTACCCGTTTTGCAAGGCTTCACTCTCATGTCTACTTGGTGTGTTTGTTTCTAAGTCGTCATTTGGCGTCTATTCCGGTGACGTTGCTCGAAAAATGCTCGAAAAATGCGCTTCTTTACGCCACAGCTCTTCTTCCCTCTGTTTCTCTCTCTCTCCCTCTCCTATTCCTCCCTGTAATAACGGTCCATCCTGCTGGTGTGAAGCCGCGCCCACTCCCACCGGTGATTGGTTAGAAATTGCATACAAGGGAAGAGAGGATGGGTATAGGAAAAGAAGTAAGAGCAGCAGTGAAGAAAGGAATAGACAGGGAATGATGGAAAGAGAAGTCGATGAGACGGGGGAGGAAGATGAGAAAGTGGAGTGAAAGATGAAGGCCAGTCTGCCAGAAAAAGAAGAATAAAGGAGCCTGAGACAGAGTCGGTGTGTGTGTGTGCGTGCGTGCGTGTGTGTGGAGCAAGGCCAGGCCGTGCACTGAGCTCGATGTGTTTGAGCCCAAAGGGACAGGCTGGCTAATGAAAGAGAAAACACATCCTCTCTTTTTTTTCCTAGCCTCTCACGCTGCTTTATATGTCTAATGCAGATGTACTCTGACTCAAGGCAAAAGTGAATTCTTCCTGACAATGTCCTCTATGACTGAGCAGAGGCATCACTTCTGTCTGCCTGGCCTCTTCCCTTTATAAAATCTGGTTTCTGTCAGCTAAGCAGCCTCCACTGTGAGTCTGTGATGAATAAGTAAGTAGCTGCGGAGAGGCTGGAGATTGGAGTGTGTGCAGAATACGCTGCTCCCGGCCGTCGGGATGGAAATAAGTAACAGCCTGAGTAAGAGAGCAAATGAGTTGTCGGGATATTGCTGAATATCTTTGTGGTGCAACTGCGCGTGGTAGCAGGAGAATGCAGACAAAAATCTCATGGTAGCTCCTCGGAGAGTCTTTGATTGATGGAGACGCTTCAGGGAGTATTTCAATATGAACTTGGTTAAGTCTGAGCAACATGAGGCATTCATCACTCGCTGCCATGCAGGGGTGAGAGGCTCACCAACAGCTAAATAGTATTTTATTTCAAAAGGACACCAGGGGAACCATCACGTGAGGCTTACCTATTTGTCGCCCGTATTGGCTCCCAACCACAACTCTGCAACATTCCCATACATCAACAACATGACTGGTACATTCTTCGGGACATTTTACCAACGTCAAATTTGTCAACTACAGAAGATGGAGATATTTTATATGGCGCTCTTTTGTGGCACTCAAAGACCACGCACATTTGTAAGCTTTAAAGTTAGCACCGAGCTAACGAAATTGATTCTGAAAGTGTATAGGTAACCTGTACTTTGCGTACCGTATTTTCCGCACTATAAGGCGCACCTAAAAACCTCAAATTTTCTCAAAAGCCGACAGTGCGCCTTATAATCCGGTGCGCCTTATATATGGACAAAGTTTTCAAATGGGCCATTCATTGAAGGTGCGCCATTTAATCCGGTGCACTTTATAGTGCGGAAAATACGGTAGTAAGAAGTTTACCGTAGGCCTCCCAACTTACATTATATTCACAATTTAGAGTGAAATGACCTTTTACTTGCTAAAACATCATCTGCAATTCCCCATATAGATTGTCACTCATACTTGCTTGGTGCCGCCAGGAGATGACAGCTAATTAAAAAGCAGTGCTGTATCTTTATTTTTAGCTTCATAACAAACCTTAGAATAAGGTTGAATTTATTTTATGTTAAATCAGATGAGTTTGTTGATGATGCCACCGAGTGACCTCGCACGGTTCTGTTCGGAAGCAAGTACAATTAAAGCAGCCTGTGAGCAAGCTCATTCTCTAGACGTTCTATTTTCTTTTACTTGTATGGTTTTCTGAGAGATATGCCCCTAAAAAAATTCCTGCTGGAAATTACTGATCAGCTTCATCTTATGTGGATGAAGTGGATAGTGAAATATAATATAGTATAGTAATATAGTATTATTTTTCTCATGTAGTTTGTTGATAGTCACTCCAATGCATTTCAGTTTGTCGGTGGCTGTTAAGAGGTTCTAATAAAACATCCACGGACAACAAACTTGACTGACTGCCTCATTTTTGCCAGCCTGCCCAGCCCAGACCACAAATACAGAAGAATTTTACAAGTTTTGCAATAACTGCCACTCCACAAAATTTTGGTCACATTCCTTATCATCGTGAATGTCTCTATAACATTCCACACCAACCTTTCACACTGCTTACATTGAAACCAGTAGAACTGAGGTTATGTATTAAATTTCAGAAGAACAATCAAGGTTTGCTTGGCAGAGCTATAAATAAATCGATCCCTGCAGCAAAATGTAACTTCAGAGGGATGAGTTGAAATCAGCTGGGTATTGAATAGCATATTAAGCCTGTAAGGGATCAAAGTAGTAGACAAAGAAATGTATATACTCTATATGTTATTTTTCAGTGTGTCAATTCATGGTTTAAAAGAATTTTATTTTTATTCATTTGGCTACAATATTCACAAACCAAATGATATATTTTGTGGTAGACTTGCTACCAGTTCAGGGTGTAGCCCAAAATTGGATGAGATTGGCTCCACTTAGCCGCAACCTGCTTTCAAAATAAATAAAGGATTATTGCAGAGATGTCCAGAAGAAAGATGGCAGCAGTTCACCCAAATCCCTCAATATGCGAGGATCGCTTTCTTCTTGAGTCAAAAAAAGTAAAACACCCACTCGTTAACACTCCCTGAGCTCTCACTTAATTGCATCAGACTGCTGTTTAATTGTGTGCTATTTATGGAACTGTGCTTGCCTGTTTTAGCGATTATCACAGCAGAGATTTTTTTTAAACACAATGTTTTTTCTCAAGCCAAAATCCAGAAACATGGTTTTCAGCTAAATATGCTGTCATGATTCACTCTCACTACCTCTATCCCAATCACTAGCAAAATTACACAAAGATTGCATATAATTATTGACTGCTTCATGTACATGTTCGTAAAGACAGAATTGACACAATAAATTTCTCAATCGAATGATGAAACTCAAAGGAAAAGTAAAGGAATGTATTTATGAAGTACATGTTTCTCTAACTCTTGCCCAAAATGTCGTGCAATAAAAACACGATATCGCGTAAAGGTCAATAAAACAATACAACAGTGCAATATCACAAACGAGAATAAAAAACTGTGAAAATATAAACTCACTTTTTTAAAAGGTGAGCTGTCCAAGGAAAGATTTTTAATGCACTTTTTGCGTCAATAAAAAAAAAATCTGGTCAAGGGTTTGGGACACATATCTCAAAAGTGTAGATAACTGTCACACAAGTGTAAAGACAATACGTATTTTTTTATTATTAATGCTAATATTTAAATGGGAGACAATAAAGCTTTATTATTGTTTTTTTTGTTGTAAAATATTTTATTATTACAGCTGCCGCTGTTGTGAAATGTGCTATATAAAGTTGGATGTACAGTATTGTAAAAATATCAGCACATGGCTGCTTCATTGCATTTAGGTCTTCCTGCTTTTGTCACAGAAGGCAAAGTATTTTTTTATATAACACATTAGCATTTCTTGAATGCATTCAGGATTGAAATTATTCAGTGTTTTACAGACGAGTAGCAGAATCTTAAAATCCATTCTACAGCTGACTGTGAGCCAGGGTCGATCTTTTAGGGCTGGAGTAATATGTTCTGATCTCTTTGGTCTGGTCAGAACCCGAGCTGCAGCGTTCTGAATGTGCTGCAGCTGTTTGATGTTCTTTTTAGCGTGTCCAGTCCGATGACCAATGTAATGTGGTGTACAGGAGATAAATGCACGAAGAAGCTTCTCTTGGTCTGCTTGGAGAGTGCAAAATTAAATATTCTGTCAAATAAATCTCTGATTCCATTTCACATGAATTTATCATGTTTTGTGTTTTAATATATATTTGATACAATGCAGGAAAACAAACCTCACTAGAATAGAACTAAAACAGAAAAAGACAGATTTAAAAAAAAAAGTTTAGAAATTGAATTTTGGTAATGTTCCGCATGGACCTCTTCGCTGTCTTTTGTTTCTTCTGCAGCAAACTCCCTCAATGTCAGAGCAGAATGGCAAAGACAATTAAAGTGTATAAATATGTAAATATGGTCACGGCAGCTCAACATGAGGAAGAGCGTAATGACATTTTCTGCCCTGGTTTGGCTAATCCCCAAGACACCTCCAAATTAGAAACCTTAATGACAACCAATAATGCACAGATGGTCAAACTCTGGGGGCACACTAGCCCTTCTGATCCTACCCGGGCGTCTCTACACTCTCACTCTTCGTGCCAACTCTACACATACACTCGTGTGAGAGTGTAGAGACATGTAACACCATGCAGGCAGGCAGGATGGTACCGGTGTGCCGCAAAGCATCACGCAGAACATAGAAGCATGCATTACCTAGCCAGATGCCACTCATACCCGTGAGGGCGATTGTGCTCGTAAGTAGAAGGTCAGTTCTTAGCAAACCCTGCCAGGTTACCTCACTCTTTGTGTGTGTGGGCGCATTTTGAGGTTACTGTCCTGCGTCTCAGGTAATCTGTCCGATGAGGCTTTGCGCCAGATGATGTCCATCCATCTTCTCAAGCTGTTATAGAGAAATACTCCCCGTGGCCACCTCTCACCTCTCACGAGACAGGGTAAGTCAACACAAGAAAAAAAAAAAAAGAGGGAGTGAGTAGAAATGGGGGAGCAAGATGTGGCTAATTTCCGACAGTAATTAGTTCACCATAGCTATGTGTTCCTCCTACGGCGAGTAGTTGGTATATGTTTCATCATGGAGGATGTTTTACAAAAGGAAAAAAAAAATTAAAAGGTAGATGGCATTTACAGATATTTTAAAATCAAACATTTCAATGTGATATGTCCTCCAATCGGATGAGTAATCTCAGGTGAGTGGTGTGCAGGGAGCAGGTATGGTGATTTACAGGTGTCAGGCAATCAGTGCTGAATACCTGCAGGGCGGGGCTGAGCACAAAGTGGGTCACTGGACGGGAGGGGCAGCAGAAGAGAAACAGAAAAGAGCTGACCATGGTGCTGATCGCACAGACACATGAGTCTAAAGGTGGGTTTCCATTGCCTGCAGGAAAATGCAAATTGCGCAATAGCAAACTGGAAAAATCCCAAAACATCGTAAAAAGGTTCTACACTCCCATGAGGTGTTTTTTGAGAGGTGTCAATAAAACACAATGTAAAGTAAAAGTGTAATAGAAGCGTGTGAACTGGCCGCCAGCCAATCACAGTTCAGTTTTGAACTTTAAAGAAAATCGATGCTTATCACATCAAAATCCAAAGTAAAGTCTATGGTTAAGGTTTCAGAAATTAAGCTTATGTTGCATGGAACTCTTCTTCTGCAAAAGTCTTTCCTGTTTATCCAGACATCATCTCAGATTAGTGTCAAAATACCGTTTAATTAATTGAAAAAGCCCAATGTATTTATTTTCTTTGTCAGTAAAGTTTTTGAAAATTGAAGCAGATCTTCTTACCTACCTTTTTATAGCTACGATTCGACAATTCAACAATACAGATATGACCCTTATTGTCCTCTTTTAAGTCTACCACAAATTGCAGTCTAATTGTGTCCATGTGTGGAATTCTTTTTGTTTTAGCACTTTGCTAGATTTTGCATGAGTAGAATTGGGCATAAGGGGGCAAAATCAACAGGCTGCCTTAAACTTTAGTACTTGGCTGATAATCATTTGATGCGATTGATTAGCGCCCATGGTCATCACCAAATTTTCTTCCCTGGAGGTGTTTTGCTCAGCCTTTACTACTTTTAGCATTTAGTTTGTGGGCCAGGTTCACATTTGTCTTCAGTAAGTTAAAATCATACATCTGATATACAGCCACAGACTTGGCCTCTAAAGAATATTCCATTAATTCAAATCCAGGACACAGTGACATAATGACTGACTGATGTATTCTTAGGAAAATGTGAGAGTTCTGCAGAATCTCGATGAAATGGAAATAATGTGTTTTAAACTGAAGGAGAGGGAAGAAAAATATGCGGTAGTGTTTTGTGTGAAAATAAGCTTGTTAGTTTTGACAGAGTAGCACTGACACACTTCCTCGTTACCACAGCAACAAATGTGTCCAGTGACGTTGAATGATGTATCTTATTTAATTCTAGCAATACAAAATGAATGGGAATTTTTTTAAATGAATTAAATCACATTTACATTTTTATAAGAAAAGTGAGTTTGCCCAAAGACTGGATGGATGGATGGATGGATGGATGGATGGATGGATGGATGGATGGATGGATGGATGGATGGATGGATGGATGGATGGATGGATGGATGGATGGATGGATGGATGGAACTTATTATTTAACAAATATGTGGATATTAGTAGGACAAGGTGAAAAACCATAAAGTAACAAACTGGACAGACTGCTTTGTTGCAATTGCATCACCATTCTCCCCATTCTGACATTCACACACAGTATGAATAAAACACACACGAAGCTAAAAACATTTCCACGAAGTCTATTTTTTTTTTTTTATTTATTAGTGGGGTAAAATGCTTGGCCCAATCAAGACATCTAAAGTGGCACATTATGTGACAATTTGAAGAGGCTGCAATTCTTACTGCTGTGGAATAATTGAAGTAAGTTGAAGGTCCAAGAGCGTGATGACAAAGGCCTTTTCTAGGCTGTAATCAACTTTGCAGCCCACGCAGAGACTGAGGGGAGAGCAAGCTGAAAAGATGAATCTGTCTGGTCCTGATCACAGAACAACTCTTCCAGCGGGTCGAAGCCTAGCCAGTTTGGCAACAGGAAGACTGTGAAGATTAAACAGTGAGAGCTTTCTCTTGATCAGGCCCCTCAGTCTGCCCTCCCCACCAGCCCCGCACCTGCTAGTCTCACAACCCCTGATATGCTCTCTTTTCTTTTACTTTCTCTGTCTCTCAACTTTCACTGAGTGTCTTTCTTCTGCTTTCCCTCCACTACCACCCGCTCCCCCACCCCTCTTCACCGCTTTTGATTATCGGCAACGACCCAGAACTCATACGAGTGAATCTATCGGAATTTCATCTCAACTTTGCAAGCAATCACTTTTATATGAGCACAGTGACTCACAATCTTCTACGCGCATTTGTTCACTGGTCTTCATCTATCTGCTTACACCCAGACATATACTTTCTCACTTAAATTAGAGACTTTCTCTTGCTCTCTCATCAGCAAAATCATTTACATGAATCTTTACCCTGACTGGGTTTGAGCCGCTCACTCATTTTAATTCCATTGAGATTGCACTCTGAGCTTTCAAGGCCAAAATAATACCACAATGAAATTTGAAGTCCCAATCATTTTTACTCAATTATGGAAATTTCACACTCGCTGGAACAAGACAAATTATTTGTTCTGTAGAAACTTTGGAAGAATAGATGATTATCAAACAGGAGATTCAACAACAACAAATGGATGGATGGATGGATGGATGGATGGATGGATGGATGGATGGATGGATGGATGGATGGATGGATGGATGGATGGATGGATGGATGGATGGATGGATGGATGGATGGATGGATGGATGATAGAAAAAGAAAGTTTTGTTGAGGCAGTCTCAGTGGTGTTTATTTGAGAACTGTGGCATTCTGAGAATTTGGCAGCTTGCCCTTCGGCAAATTGCATCACTCCAAGTGTTCTGTATTTGTAGTAGTTTGAGCCCAGCATAACAACATATCAAAGAAATAAGATCAAGGTGAAAAGATACAAAGAGATGATACCTTGCGTACAGGCTAGATCTTGTTTCTTTTTCATTTGAATATGTTTACTAAATGCATTTCAAACGTTTTTATAAGCAATAATAATTGATATGTTAGTGAAATATGCAATTCGGTGCATATATTAAATAAATATTAGCATATTATCATTAGCATGCGATATATCAATGTAGGAGCTGAATGACAATATGTTCTATTAAAATTGATGGAAAAATAGGATTTATTTGCAGAATTAGATGATGACAAAATCGAATATCATACAAACTATGAATGAAAAGCTTTTTAAACTTTTTGTTTGGTGAATTAATCCATTTTAAATCCATACATCTTAAAGAGCTTTTAATCCATCCATATTTATTTACATTACAAAATCCAACCGCCACACTGTCACTAGTGCCATTCCAAGGCCACTCTGATCCTTGCAGCAATTCATGTTTTAAAGAAAAATGACTTACTCTCTAATACTAGTTTGCTGGAAAATCCTCTAATCAATGTCGCCTTGACAGACTCTCTCATGAGCTAATGTGACACGCACCAGATGTTTGGAGCCAAGCTTCAACATTTCTAAACATGAATCAATCTATCAGTCAATCAATAAATCTTGCACAATTAAAATGGCCCATTTTGAGTACATCCTTATACTAGAAATTAAAGCACATTTAATTTTAGAATCCCCCAAAACAGCTTTACAAAGATGATATAAAAGTATGTTTTACTTGATTTGCATAAATAAATTACTCAAAGTAATGGCAGTGTCAAAACAGTGTCAAAAAAATGAACATCATTATCTTTGCAGAATGTTGTATGTAGCATTAATATTGGATCGAATTATTTTTTGTAAGTAGTCATTATGTTGTGGCTCTCATGGTCCATTTACTCTCTATATATTTCAATTTCTCTTTGAGACATGACGTCAGTGTCTCCAAAATGCTTTCTCTTATCCTCTTCCGTTTCCATGCTGGATTGTTGGCAACTGTATATAAAATTCTCATTTGTATCCTAAAAAAAAACTCTTTCCACCTGTTTCTGAGAAGCCAGCATGAATGTTTAATGAAGGACAGTTCATTTCCCCTCTCTTCAGTCAATGTTCACTTGTAAATATTTCATTGACAATGCCTACAGCCCATTCAATGCTCTGCTGTTTTTCTAAAGCCTCGGTCCCAAATGTTTCCCTATTTTTGAGTTCCTTACAAATGAAGACAGAGTGAGAGAAATGGCAATTAATGGGAGGCCACAGAGCTGCTTAAATATTAAATTGATGGGCTGTGGCGACACACACAAAAAACAATCTTCTCATGGATTTTCATCCAAATCCAAATGGCAATAATCGGGTCAACAAAATCGTCAAGGGATTTAAAGTTTCTAAGCTCCATGCAAATGTTCCAATTTCAATGAAGATTCACTTTGCATTGTTGGAAAATTTGCTTGTCAGAACAACACATAAACAGTGAGTCCAAACAAAATCTTTTTTCACTGGCACAATTGTTTAACTTTCAGAGGCGGAGTGCTCAAGTCAGCAATTTTAGGACTTTGGACATGCATAAATAAAACTTATACAAGACTCCACTTTAATATGGTATACATGAGACTGAACTCGAAAACATGACAAGTCTAGTCCACATTTCAAATATTTTATTTTCAAGAATGCCATTTGTTTTGCTTTTGAAAGAAAATATTTTTTATCATGTGCCTGTGAACCTGGCAACCCACTTGAATGCTATTATGTGGAGTGCATAGGCCAACTCATGAACCAAGTATTACGAAGGGATCTCTGAAGATTATTGTATTTGGATTCTAGGATTGTTTTTTGATGAAATTGAGAAAAGGAGAACAGCATCACGCACGGTTTATCACTAAAGGACAACAGATAAAAAAAGAATATAATTCCATCTCTCACCACAAAACCCACGTACATCGACTTCACAACATTTTCAAGTAGGTTAAAGAGACACTGCTCCAGAGGGTGTTATATTCTTCTGAAAATTGGCTGATTGGAAGAGAACAGCATTTGAAAAGTAGCTATTCATTACAGCATAAACAAAATACATAAAGTCCCAAAACCCACTGGTTTAAATCACTTTAAATTAAATATAGTGGGCACATTCAATGAAATGAAAGCTAAACCTGTCTCAGTTGGTAAAGAAAACTTGCCAGTGCTTATGTTTATTAAAAATTATACAGTATTTGCATAATAAAGCAGTAAGATTGCCTTTTGCAAATCAAACAAAAATTAAAAGTGATATTAACATTAACTATAGTGAACACTGTGGCCTCAAAGTGAATCGTTTGCAATGCTTTGATTAAGCTATTTAGGCACTTTAATAATCAATTCCAATTCAACAATAATTGCCCCTCGGGATTGACATACGACCATGTGATGGGTGGTGGGGGGGCATTTGTTTCGCACAACCTGAGAGCCCTCCGTTGCATCAGAGCCCCTCACTCACTCTCCTCCGCCAGGCTCCCTGCCTCCAACACAGGCAGGCTCCGAGAGAAGCTAAAAGGAGGCGAGAGAAAATAATCAAGCATCGGTGATGGCGCCTGCTAAAGCTAGATCGCTGCTACTCGGGTTGCTCTGGCTCCTTTTGACGGAAAATGTCCGGTGTCTTCACGGCGACGAGGACCAGAACCAGGACACCGAGTGTAAGACGAAGAGCGTCACCGTATCCGCGCTGCCTTTTTTAAGGGAAAACGACCTGAGCATCATGCACAGCCCGTCGGCCTCTGAACCGAAGCTTCTTTTTTCCGTTCGAAACGATTTTCCTGGAGATGTCGTGGTAGTGGACGACCTAGAAAACACCGAGCTTCCATTTTTTGTCCTAGGTGAGTTCCTGCAACATACTTTGTGTAGCTCAGCGGCTGCATGGATTGAAGCTTCGATGTAGCAGCAATGTTTTAAGCTTTGGCCCGCTAACAACAATACTTACAACCATTAAAAAAGAACACAGGACTTCAACAACACGCATCATCTAACGTAATTTGCCGCAACTGTGACGTCGCTAATAGCTGTTAATGGTTGAAGCTTGAGTGTTGTTAGCAATAACAATGGTGTGCTAAAATAAGAATAATGTTGCCCGCTTATGTCAATTACAGCCCACTTAATATTTCAGTGCATATTAAAATGTGTTATTGTCTTTCATTGTTAAATCATTTGCGTAATGCATGTGGTTTATTGGTGGCACGTTCATTTGTTTGTTTATCTCACACGCACGTCAGTAAGATAGTGTAAGTGGGAAAATGCTTTATATTGTTTAACTAAAACATTCGCCGTCTGTTGTTGATGCGAAGACTGATGGAGAAAAAGTTAGCTTGGCAAAAGTTTGCTAGCTGCTGTCCATGGTGCTGAAGTGATTTGATGTCATGTGCCGTCGTTGTCCATAGCAGCTGCCTAAAGCGTACACGTGTCATGCTTTCCACTAAGATGGAGTGTATTCCTGATTAGTTGAATGTTATTCTCATTGAAAAATAGTACTTTTATTTTTCAATATAAGGACATTTCTAAGTGACCCCAAACTTTTGAATGGGAGTGTAATCTAGACAATAACAACTTTAAGTTTAGGAATGAAAAACAGTATAACACTGTCAGAAATGTATTCATTTAACAAAATGGTAACGGTTATAATTGGAGATTTTGCGTGTTAAGGTTTTTTTTTTTTAACAGCTCTTGTATTAAATGTCTTTAGATTAATCAGGCATCCAATCAAAACAAACTGTCAGGGGTGCGTGAGGATGAGGACCCAAATGAAAACTCTCCCACTGTGCCTCCACTGTCAACAGCAAAAAGTGTTTGTGGTGGTTTTGTATTTTCTGAAATAATCTGATATATGAAGTCTCTGACTTGTGTGCGAGCACCCTGGGATTGATTCCCGCTTATTGGTAGTATGCATGTGGGTGTGACTGGTTGTCTGTCTCTATATGTGCCTGCGACTTGCTGGCGACCAGTTCAGGGTGTTGTCTGACTTTCGCCAGCTGGGATATGCTCCAGCACCCCCTGCGATCCTCAACAGGATAAGCGATGTTGAAAATGGATGGATCTCATATATATTGTTTACCTTGCACGAATGAGACTTCCTTTTCAGTTTTAATTCCAAATTTGAGAGTGACAGAGAATTCTGAAAGAGGCCCTTTGACTGACGGTGCAATTCAGTTGCAATGCAGCTACTTGTTAGTGTTTGCATTGTCAGGAAGACCCCAAGACTTCTTTCCATCATTTGTAATTTTATATAATACATGATAATGATCAATTAATCTACTGTACTGTAATGTTTTGGGGGGGTGAGAGGACACTGCAACGTCTGTATTAAATGCACAAAGGACAGGTAAAATAAACAAACAAACAAACAAACAAACAAACAAACAAACGTACAGACAGACGTACTAACCACTTATTTACTGTTCTGTTCAATCTTCTTTATTCCAGACCAACAGAATTCTCATACCCATAGGTGAAATGGTTTATTGATGAATAGTGAAGGATGTACTCTTGTCCTAGTTATTTTAATATTTATATTGTAATGTCAATGCGTGAATTGTTCTGGCCAAAATGTATTTGTAACATACTTGGAAGATTAGAAAGTGCCTGGTATTAAAACAAATCAGGTTCATACTCCAAATATATAGACAGCAGGCTGTGCATTTTACAGAGATAGCTTTCATGGTTGAGTTGATAATTTAACTCATTCACGTCTATAGCTGCCAATGACATTGAATGAGTTAATGATTATGAATCAGTATACATAATTTGCCTGAAATTATGCAGATCATTATGAATTTGGGAAAGGAGTGATGTGATTTGTGACTTCCACCTGACACAATGTGTGTAGTGGTGGAGGAACTCAACATGGTAAGGAGATGCTTTGACATGGAGGGCTGGAAGACATGTCTCCGGAGTCAGAGAAATTGAATTACGGTAGTGGTGATGTGTTGCCAGGAGTCGGTGTGGGGATGGACCCGAGAATGTATTAGTACCTGTTTAGGTCATTGCTTTGTGCCCTGAACAACAGGATTTAGTTGTAAGTCTGGTTAGAGGTGATGAATGTCTCTGCAACAGGGTCTAAGGACAGGCCTAGAAATATTTTGACGTGGATGATTTACTGAAGGGTGTGATTTAGTTGTTAGACCATGTGGAGCCCGGAATTACATCGAGGTTGAAGATCCACTCAGTATTTTGTTTTTTTAGTCCATCATAAAATTGAACTGAAGTGTATCTACTTCTCTACTGATTTTTGTAGACACATTGAACGACTGGTTTTGTTATTTTGTTTACTTAAGTATTTGAGATGCTAGCAACTGAATCATTTTTCCAGTAAGTTTAATTAAAGTTTAAAGCTCAGTTTCACCTCAAAAAGATCCGCATTAGTGGAAAACACGCAAACGTAATTTATAACCTAAAATTTAGCTTCCTATTTAAAAGCCCATTTATCTTGCTCATGAATTAATTCTGCTTCATGTGTTTGCAGCCTCTCATCCCGCTGACCAAAGCTATAACATCACATTTTACAACATATTAGAAGGGGATTTAAACGGATTTTACAACATTTAAATTGCTTGTCACATGCTGATATTAATACCAAATCATTTGTAATTACAATAATGTATATATATATATATATATATATATATATATATATATACTATATAATTTATATATATATATATATATTCACTTTTTTGGGCATTTTATGGCTGGTGCGACTTATACTCCGGTGCGACTTATAGTCCGAAAATTACGGTATATATTCAATTTCATAGCACGCTCAAATGCATTGTTATGGGTCTGGCTATATTCTGGTTTGTGTGTTAAGTTTTCTAAAGAGCGGAGTTGCTGGCCATCTTTTTTTATTCGTCTGTCAACCTACGGAGGATCAAAGCAAAAAAGTAAGCATAATCTGTATGCATGCTCACATGCTCCAGTGCTACAGACAAGGAGCTGGACAAACAGTCTGACACTGACTGAAAAAAAAAGTATATTCTTACCTTTAAGATTTCAATCTCGTAATTTATGGTGCACCATGAACATGCTGCCTTTGAGAGTTTATAAAGTAAATAAGAGGGAAGATTGAGGAATCTCATTATTTTGTGCACACGCAAGGGTATGGAAAATCTCTAGGGTTGAAAAATGGAGGAAAAGATGGCTATAGGTTGGTTCATTTAAAAGATGCATGCAGCAACATTCCCATTTTGAAAGCACTATACCAGTTAGTTAGTTTCTCCCTGTAATGCCCTTATTTCATCAGGCTGCAAAAAGCAATACATCTTAATTTTCTACTGTCATCCCAGACTGGCCTCGATCTGTCAATTTGCCAACCTTGGGGAGAGGTGTTAGTGACAAAACAGCAGTTCAAAGGCAATGCAGGTCCATGGCCAATCATTGCTTCACTGACTTTATTTTCCTTTAATACGCAAATTCATATGCACGCGCACGTACATACGCACACACACAAATACACACTCGCACAGCCTAACCCTAGCGTATGCAGATCTTTCCTTTAACTGGCCCCACAGGGATGGGCAATCGAATGTGCAGGTACGGGGATGTGCGGTCAGTCGCGTTTGCTGACGAGATTTCTCCATTTAATTATGGCCTGAAAACTCAATGATACATAACATTGTGGCTTAACTTTTTCTATAGGTTTCAACAAATATATAGAAACTTTAAAGAGGGAGTCGACCCACAAATTTTCTTTGTAATAATACAATTGTTCTGATTGATGTTTTGTTTGTGGAATACGTATTAAACAGGCAACATCTACCTGTTTTTGTCCACCTCAGGGCGCGGCCATTTTACTACATGCTGTCGACTGAAAATGACATCACAGTTGCCAGGTCCCAGATCACGAGCAATCACAATTCACCAGACCTGAGACCTGGCAAATGTGATGTCATCTTCAGTCGACAGCAAGAGCCAAAATGGCGACCCCCGGAGGTGGCGAAAGTTTGATGAATTTTGCTGCTTAACTCAATATATTCCTCAAACGCAATGTTGATCTGAATGCCATGTTTAGACTAGTGGGATGACTAATTAACAGAATGTCAGTCCTCATCATTTTTTTTTTATATCTATAGCTACAGCTACGTTGCTTTAATTTTCTCTGCTATACAGACCGTTGCACCTTCTTTGATTAACTGACAAGTTTCAGCTAAAAATATCCTGTAATTATCTCACTCAGACTGAAATTTCGAGATTTTCTCAAAGTGGAGTCATTCTAATTGCTGTAATGTTTCAGTGTGTCACTTGCTCTAAAAAAACTCAACTTGCCCAAATTAAACATGAGAGAGCCTGTCATGCCTGACCAGGTCTTTCTCAAGTAGAAGTGTACATTGTAGGAAAATATGAATGTCATATTTAAAATATATGATTTACTTTTATGTAGTCTCATTTACATATTCCAGTCTAGCCAGAAAATATGATTTTTTTTCGGGTGTTGATTTTGCCGGCTTGATGTTTGGAAGACGCCTAAAGCAGCATATCAGTCTCCCTTCGGCAACTCCTGACCTTGTTGTGTCAATCTAACATTCCAAATCAAGCAGAGCTCAAAATAGGTCATGTACTTTTTTTTTTCTTGACTTTTTATATATATATATATATATATATATATATGTATATATATCAATCAGAGCTCAAAATAGGTCATGTACTTTTTTTTTTCTTTCTTGACTAATTTTTATAATTCTTGTCTTCACAAGAATACAAGAAGACAAGAATTCTTGTCTTAACAAGAATACAATTTAACGTTAAGGATAAAATTACACTAAGGCTTCTCATATATATATTTGTCTAATCACAAATATGAATTATTTGGATTGTGGAGCTTCTGTAAATTGAAAGTATGTAGATAAAAAGGATATTTTCTCTTTTAACACAATGTCAAGACTGGCCTAAGGCTGAAACATGGTCAGTGACAGGCAGCTGTGAAAGTGTCTTGTACATCAGCCCAACCCTACTAAAATATTTACGTGAGCACGAGTTTTAAACTTTTCGCAGTGTAGTTGCCTGAGGATCTTTTCGACAATAAATCAAGCAGGCTGTAAGAAAAGAGAGAAAATAAAAATCATTAGCAGACATTTTAGAAGGAAGGGGTGGTACAATGTGAAAAGAGTTTACTGCATGATACATGCCTCCTGGTAGACAGCTAAAATGCATCCCACTGGACATATTTCAATTTTGTTTTTCATAGGTCTGTTTTGACCTCTGATTGCATGGGATATGTTAGACCATGATATGATAGACTTCCACCCCACAATGAAAACCATGCCAGTCAGTTTCATGAAAGCCTCTCAATTGCTCAAAGGTGTGAATGTGAAGGGTTGTCTAATACTATTTGAATAAGTCAATCTCTTTTAATTGACAAATTGGAGTCATCAACCATGGCAGCTGAACAGATGAAGTCTGCTGTTTCAATGGGCACATTTTGACTCCCTTTGGTCTTGTCCATTCAATGACTGACATTTGAGAATAATGACTTAGATAACAGCAAATTACACAAAGACCAAATTACCTAGACACTTCTAACCACTTTGGTCTGAATTAAATGCCCCTTGTGGTATCGGCCTCATATTGGATGTTTTGGATTTAACAGTAAACATGTCCCTTTGAGGTGAACATCTGCTGCTCACATGTAAAGGCCATAACAGAATTGAGGGGGTGCATTATTTGTTGAGATATCACTCATAACACTGCAATCACTGAATGAATAAAAATGATTTATTTGGGATTATTCTGATTCAGTCATCTTCAGAAACACCAGTATTTATTTAATCAGTTATTCAGGCTATCAACTGTACTTCATTCTGATGTCTAATTTGGTAATCTTTGTACATATAGAAACCAAAAGGTACCACATGCGTGTAATTACACAAAAACAAAGTGCGAAAATGGGGTAATTAATGATCAAATTAAATAATTAATTATTAATTAAACAATTAGTTATTTTGTCAATGATGGTGGAATTCTGCAGTACACTCAACCGCCACAAGGGGCATCGTGTTTTTTTTTTTTTCATCCATTTATCCACCGGTTATCCGGGGTCAGGTCGCGGAGACAGCGGCGTCTGCAGGGAAGCCCAAACTTCCCTCTCCCCAGCCACTTCTTCCAGCTCTTCTGGAGGGATCCCGAGGCATTATTATTATTATTATTATTATTATTATTATTATTATTATTATTGATCTAGGTAATGCACGTTGCAAAAAATAATCTGACATAAAACATGCCATGAAAAACCACTTCACTGGTTCTTTTACCTCAAACAAATTATTTTAGGTTGCATTACCTGACTTTGAAGGCGGAAGTACAAGCCGAAACATGTCAGGTAATGCAACCTAAAATAATTTGTTTGAGATAAAAGAACCAGTGAAGTGATTAACAAGTAAAAACAAAATGAACTTAGTCCAATTATGCCATGAAAAATATACAATCTCTCAAAGTTCTCAAAATCGCATATTCATGAGTTTTCTTTTTTTTTTTAATGGCTGTTCAGTAAAATGACCTGACATTAGGAGTTTCTGCTGTCTGAATGAAGTGTCATGTTGTGTTGGAATATACATATCCATGATGGGGGATAGTCCTCAAACCCCTGAAGACAGAAACCAATGTCTCCCTTCAAAATGGCAACACAAGTTTCTTGAAGATTCTAAAGTTGTGTGCAGGGATGATTATTGTTACATGTGACAGTGTTAAAGATTGCCTGCGTGGGATTTTTGTCCTAAATTTGCCAGTCCTGTTGTCATTGTTTCTGTTAGATTTACAAACCTACTGTTTCGATGTGCCACGTTCACTAACAGATGCTATCATCTTGGCCCAGAGGAGGAAGACAGATGACCTGTCTTCTCATCTGAAGCTGAGAGATTGCTTTTTTTTTTTTTTCAAATCTGCACTTTCTACTCCAGTAGCCTGCACCTGAGCAAGACCTTTCTCGCCGTACACTGTCGGGGTTTTGGTATTTAAGGCAGAAAGGAAACATTTAAATGTCACTTCTAAGGAGGAACATATAGCCTTGCAGTAAGTAGTAAAATTCACTTCCCTAAAGTCAGGCCACATATTGCAAACTCAGATATTGCTTGAGGCAGAAGGAATTAACTTTCGGTGATCTAATTAGCAAACATAAGAAGGCACTTATAATTCCCTACAGAGCTCTAATAAAATGACACAATCTTCCAGCATTCTTTCTGGACATTATGCCAGCACTGCAATTAAACTACAGCTTTTTTTTTATTTACAAGACCATCATGTTTAATTAATGTGTCTACAATTTAGAAGCCCAAGCTCATCTCAAGAAAAGAACTGGTGTTCTGCTTAATTACTGCAGAAATGAAATTTTAATAATGCCAACAGAAGAACTCGACACGCAATCAAGCCATTAAGTAGATGAAGGTAATCCAGCAGGACTGGAGTAAAATTAGAAATTGGTTGTGGGACTAAGAGGTAGAGGTCAAGGATTGTGAAATTAGCATCCTTTGAAAGCTGGAAAAGATGCAAAGAACAGTCGCAACTTTTATTTTGTAAACATGATTGGGAAGGAAACGTTAAGCTGTTTGTTTCTTTTTTTTTTTTGTAGCTCGGCATCATGCCAACCAAAAAGGAATTATCTATGGGCTACGATTGTTTATGAAACATGGCTGCTTAGTATGCAGCATGCAGCTCTATAACCTGATGGAGCCTTGTCAGACCAAAATCTATATACGCACTCTGATGAAATACAAAAAAATAAGATGGATGTGTCATCAGGTTTGGCTGGACAGTTGGTAAACAAATAGTCTTGAAAGCTTGAAAGCAAACATACTTTTACATGTAACACTGAATTATTAGCTGTCTAGAGACAATTCATAATTATTCAAAATGTTCATTCTGTGTTGTATTAATTTAATCAATTATTAAAATTAAAATACCTACCTAAAATAATCTATTTGGAACTAAAAAAAAAACAATAACAAAAAACAAACAAACATAGTTAGAAAATAATAGCAGCAATTTGCTGATTATATGAATACGTTATCAATATACTGATACATTTTTAAATAATTGGATGTCTGGTGTTTTTATGACGTGTCCAGGCACTAATGGATGGATGGCAGATTGAAACAGAACTCAGTTAGAGAACAAACTTTATTTTTACACTAACCCACCCTTTGCTAGCATACGCACGCATGCACATTCGATGGCATATTACACATTGAGTAATTTTGTTTGTAGCAAGATCATTGTTGTCTTTTGTCATCCCGCTTAATAAGCAATGCAGACACCAGCAGTCAGAATGTCTGATTATTAACACCAATTAGGCATCCTGATCTTGTTCTGAGCAGCTCTAATTGACTCAAATAGGGCCATTTATAGAGCTTGGCTCATGAGGTCATTGAAACATAAAGGCCAGTCAATGCTGTTGGTCAAATGATTAGACAAGGTTTGATGGGTAATCATTCCAAGCGCGTATAGTAGCGGAGAGAGTGCCAAATTAAATGAAGGAAAATCACAAGTAATTATATTCCAATGCTTGGTAAATAGACTAAAATACTTTGACACCATCAAAGTCCTGTTGTCCACTTAATGTCATGTTCTTGTTCTCTTGCAAGTGTTCATGCATACAAAATTTCTCCAAAAAATAAAGGTCATTGTCAGGGTAGGTGCCAGAGACAAGCTCAGCTGGAGCCTACCTGATGACACACCTCCAGGACCAAGTGGGGGTTCAGTATCTTGCTTAAGGTTACTTTAACATGGTCACTCGGGATCTGATGACGACCACAGCGCCCGGGATGTAAATGTCTGTCTGCCTTTCTGGCCTGTGCAGGAGATTACTGCATGCATCACAGCTGGTTTCACTGCTGTTCCTTGATATTTAATCGGAAGTCTTGGTTATTATTCGATGCCATTCTCCACAGAGGTTTATTTGTTTATAAACAGATGTAGCATTTGCATAATTCATCTGCAGTTTGTTTTGTAGATGGATCAAAATAATCACTTGTTACAAGTAAATCTGTCTACCTGCACATAGCGGAAGCTATTTCCATAATAAAGCCAACTAGCTGTCTTAAGAAAAAAAGGCCTTTTCCGTTCAGATTTTCTATGCATTTGTGAAGTTTAATGTAAATAAGTTTAGGCGGACAAAGTTGAGTGAAGCTCGTGAATTTCTTGCTGAGGTACTTTATCTCAAGGTGCGGTTATTTCTTCAAACTAGTCAAGTCAAAACTTTTCCTGGCATTATGTTTTATGTGCCCTCACTAGATTAAACATGGTATTCTGATTAATATTTGGTTTGTGGAATATGAATTATGCAAAGAAAAGGGAGGGCTGCCTTTTTAGCCCGTGCTGACACCTGATTGCCACTGAAATTGTTGTCACAGTGCCTCCAGGATCAGCTTGCAGAAGTCACATGACCAAACCCAGATCACAGATGAGCTGTGACATTTGCGAGTTTAGGCACTGTGACATCAATTTCCATCACCAACAGTTATGAGTACAGGGAAAAATGACAGCCCCCTGCGATGACTACAAACTTAACTAAAAAGTTGGGTGGGGGCATATTGTTATTATTATTAAAAAGCACATTTTTGACTTTTGCTATAAACACCTTCCTCCACATCTGGAAAAATGTTGTAAAGTGATACCGAAATGACATTTCTAGAAAATGATCTTATCTTTTCACATTTGCAGTTATTAATAAAGACGCAGCCTTCATTTCACCCCAATCTCAATCATCTGTCTATTTATCAAGCAAATATAGAAACAAACAGCATGTGGATTATAGAAGGGATTTTCACATTAGAGAAATCCATCCAACCATTTTCTGAACCGCTTATCAGTTTGTTAAATGTAGAACAAGATTTGTCCATTTTTGCGAGGAAAAAACAAAAGTGAGTATACAGTATGATTTTGACAGAGTGGGTGGTATCTATTTTGAAGGCATTAGTGTTGGAGCTTTTGTCAATACTGTCAAAAGCATGACACTGTACTGGCCAACACCAGTGAAATAAAACACAGACCAAACACCAAATACAAGGTTGTTGACATTTTGCAGTGTGCTTGTGATCGAATTGTTTACTTAATATGTTTAGATATGGTGGGTCTGTGTTTGAGCCTTGGTATATTTTACCATGAGATCGGATTAGTACTTCCACAATTAGTCACAATCTTTGTTTCAATATGCTGCTGAAATTCATTCAGTGTAATTCTAAAGCTAATCAGTGAACAGTTGAGATGGGTTTTTTTTTCTTTTCCCCGGGAAGAATATCCTCATTCCACCATTTGTTACTAAGCCAAGGTTGTTAATTTTAGGGGGATTTGCTGTATTTCGGCTTATATTCACCACCTTTGGCAAGAAAAACATCTCCTCATAAATTCCTTTGCTTTTGAAAATAAACCACAATTTACAGACCGTTTTGTTTAATCCATGATGCAATTCAGTTTTTTAAATAGCAACGTATACCTTGCTAAAAAAAAATCTCAAACTATTCGGCTCTTATGTCATACATGGAAATTTTATCTTATTTTTCTCAGTGCTCACTGACCCGCTCTAGTTTTAGGCAGTATTGTAAAACATATCTATTTCAGCACATGTATCTCTACAGAAAATAACTTGGGTAGACTGCCCCTTTTTAAACAGGATCACTCTGCCTTTTAACTGATGGTTGCTTGTCTACAACTGTAGACAATTGTTAATCCTGGTACCATTATTTTTAAAGAAAAAATCCATTTTATTTTAAATGAAAGTGAAATGAAAAGCCTAAAGACATTATTTCATTTTTCTTTGGAACTTTGTTACGTTATAATGAAAGCTAAAATATGCTCGGAGTTGTCAGGCTCAAATAGGCTGAATTAAAATGAAACGCAAAAGAGATTGCCAATAGACAATTTCTGTCTAACAAGCTGGCTATGGTCCATTTAGGGCACAGTATGTTCGATCGTCTCATTTATTACAGCCTGTCATTTGGTGAGAATGGAAACTTGGATTTGCCTTTTGCTGCTTGTCAGTGCAGTTATTGAAAATCACCTTCAATTTGCACCAGATTGCGAGGTCCAAGACACTTTGTTCTGTCAGATGTGGTGCCCACGCCCCGATCCATTTGAGATGATGCGATGAAAAATGGACTGAATAAGGCAGTATATCGGAAAAAGGTATTACAACACCCTCATCAAATAAGGACTGCTCTTTTTTCTTATCTGATTCCAGGTATAGACACAGAAAAGTTTGCTCTCCAAAAGTGCTTTATACTGAGTTCAAAAGGCTTTGATATTTTTTCTTATACAGCCCGAATGATTTATTTGTTCTGTCTGCACTACCCATGAAATATCTAATATCAGCGAGAGTCACGCATCTGTTTTGCGACTAAGGTCACGTTCCTCTTTTGTCTCGATCCATGTCAAATCACAATGCACGCTTTAGAAATTGCCCATATGGAAATATATCATCGTGACCGCGACACGTAGTCTTTCAAAAGGCCAACTTTCACAAAACAGGCTGAGAATTCGTCTTTAGTCTTTATTTTGTTTTCACAGCCTATACGTGAGTGAAAATGATCAAAGCGAACCTATTTCATTTAGACACATGAAATAAGAATGGAAATATCACTTCTTCAACCTGCTTTGCCATGCCTTAGCAGTCTCCAGGGCTGGATTTGTGTAGCTGACCCCCGCCCTGAGAAAAAAAGGATAAAAAAGAAAGCATAACAAGAAATTTGACACAGTTTTGATGCACAGTGTTTGTTTTCTTCATCGCGGCTATCATAAGACCCTTGAGAGTTTCTCCAAAAAGTTTTGTCCTGAGCCTCCTACTTAAATTTGTTAGTATACTCCAGTGTCAGGATAACCGATTTGCCAACAAAGCAAAAGGAAGAAAAAGAAAAGCTCCGCTGCAGGCTCGAGCAAAGCTTCAATCAACATCCTGGGAGCTAGTTGACATGCAGGGTGTAGAGGTCCTTGCAAAGTTATTGAACTTTTCTCTCCAACCATTTTCCCTTTTCACCAGCAGCCTTTTATATTACACGGCTAACTTCATTCTTTCCTTACCTGCCCTTTCTCTTTTCAATACACGGAGCTCAAGTTTGAAAGACCCACTGTCCTTAAATTGGGTTTTGCTGGTGTGCATGGCTAACGAACCCGAGCCGCTATACAGTCGGAGCAACATGACTGGGATTCAGTTATATCCACCGCCGAAAGGCTGAATGATGATAAGTTCATTGCTGTGCCTCCTGTGTGCTCCAGATAAACCCCCCTACTTGTCAGGGGCTCGTCACAGCAAATACGACATCGGCAACACGGGCATAAGCTTGTTACGCTGGACAGGAATAGCCCATCCGCCGAGCCACTCCCATTTCCCAGAGTATTATCATTTACCAGCCTGATTACGAAAGCTGCAGTTAACATACTTGTTTTACACACTGGTTTTATGCACCTGTGTGAAACTTATTTCCCACTTTAAAAAGTTTATACACTATAAGCAGAAACTTGGCAGATAGAATTCTGCGGTTGCTGGAAAAGTAGATGGCAAATCCTTCCCTTTTTAAACTTCTAATGCTGAAGTATTTCATTTAAACTACTATTGGTGATTGTAGCCTTCTAAAGTATTGATGCTGGTACTTGAAGTACCCCCAATATACTAGCAATTCATGATTATGCCTTTCTTTTGTACGCTAGGAGACAAATTCATGACATTAACAAGAGCATAGCAAGAGTGTGCATTTGATGTTTGTTTACTGTCGTGAATATGGCTTTAAGATTGCGTATCTTTTTTTTTTTAATTTGTTGAAGTTCTCCATACTGTCTACAAATGGCTGGTAATATGTTGTCGACATTGAAGTTACTGGCATTGTCTAAGATGCAAGTTGGATTTTATGATCTCAATACTGTATTCCCTTTTATTGTGAAATAGCTGTCACTCAGCGAGTATAAAGCAATAGTCCTGTGGAAGTTTATTTTTTTATTATTCTCATCTTCCCTCAGCCAAGTCAGTGAATAATTCTGCTGATGTTGTTTATGCCCTGTTGGATGTTATAGCAGTCAATGTGAAAGGGGCTGTTGTTCACTTGCTGCTTTTTTGCCAATGTGTGCCTCCTGGCTTGTTTTCCTCACTTTCATCAATTCTGGCAGTGTGGAAAAAAAAAGGAAAACTTACGGTAATTGATGTTACTGTGCAGGGTTTAAAAGCGTCGATATTACAGTATACTTTAAATCTTGGTTTGGGCTTAATTGGAAATAGATTTAGTTACAAACTGCATCGGAACTGAGCATGGAATCTGTTGCGGATTTTGGTCCCGTTGCTGATATTATTGGAAATGTCAAAACACATTTTTTTGGATCTTTGACTGTGTACTGCTTACACATAACAAGAAAAATGAATATATGCCGTGCATAAATCTTTAGGTAAAACTAATGACCAGTTAAATTATATTCAAAATCTAATTATTTAGTGGGTTGAGAGAATACCGTATTGGCGCGAATATAAGACGACCCTGATTATAAGACGACCCCCTCTTTTTCAAGACTCAAGTTTGAAAAAGGACTTTTTGAACACCAAATTAAATTTTTATACAGAAAATAATTACAGTACATCTGAAACAAATGATTATAAAAATATATTCGAGAAAAAAAGCATGCTTTTTTGCCTCATTCAAATCAAGCAAAAACTGTCTATCAAATCTTAATATCTGAACATTTAAATATGTAAACTAAAGTGCAATCACATAGCTACCGCTATTTTTATTTTTATTCTTCCTGACAGGGGTTCGCTTTGGCCTGGGGAGTTAAGTTCAGCATTCGCTTTGAAGATATCTGGCGCTATCTAGCGTTGTGAATGGGTATAATGTCTGACCCCGAATGTAAGACGACCCCCACTTTTTCACTTATTTCAATGCAAAAAACACCGTTTTGTATTCGGGCCAATACGGTATCTCTCTGAATGTTGTCATGGTTTTGATGCCAGTATCAAAATGATGCCCAGAGGAGAGTTGTGCTTCAGGGAAGGTCAGTGTGGATGGAGCTCAAGTTCTCATAATATTTTTCTTCACACCACAAATGATATTATGTTAACCATGACTGCTGGATGCAGTGAAATAATGCTCCTTGTTTAGCCTCATTTGCATCAAGAAACAATTAACTATCAATCAGTTCCACACAAGGTACAAAATTCTCAACGCTCAATTAATCTATCCATCCATTTGATATGCTGTAACTGGTTTTCCTATTTAATATTATGGGATGCTGACTTTTAAATTAGTTCTATACCATGCACTGGGTAAAAGTCATTCACAAGGCAGAAGCAATACCGAGACATCATATTTCCAGTGATTAAACTATAAAGTGTACATGATATAATAACGTGATTATAAAACTGTATCTTAAAAGTTTTATTTCAACAAATTCCAAATGTATAATTGAACAAAGTACAATAATGATAAAAAAATAAGACTCGAAACACGAAAGCCAAATTCACGAAAAGATTGAAAGGCTTGACAAAAAAAAAGTAGCTTTTTTCATAACAATGTCTTTACTTAGACCAAAAACATTGGAAATTAAAGTCCACAATATAAATTCTTGGTAAAGCAACATTGTCAGTGTAGCAGTACGGAGTGGGCGGAGTCTGTCCTTATGTAATCACTATTTAAACACTGGCACCATCATATCAAAACATCTGGTGTGCGATACAAAAATAATTTTGTATGATCCCGAACCCGTGATTGCATGCTAACACACCCACTGTTTTACAGTAGCAGATTATACTCGCATCAAATCAGATATGTTTTCTTCATTACATTTGGAGAGGGAAAAATTCCAGAAACAGATTCAGAATGTATACCCTTTCCATTGAGCCATGGCTTTTTCAATATGATGAGAAGTTAAGAGTAGTTTCTAGTGGAGTACTTGTGCTTCTTGGCTCGCATGCTAAATTGCCTTTTTTGAACGTCAGTCAGCAGGGTCACCTTGATGCTTTTCTCTCAACTGCTAAGCTTTTTCCTCACTTAAATGGACTTCAAAGCCTTTTGTCGTTTTGCCCGATGAAAAATTGACAAGCAAAGTGGCCGAGTAAGTGCCTAGAAATTATTCCAACTCAAGTGGATTTTTTTTTTCTCTTTAAAATTGTGTAATATAAATTGATGAACTCAAAAAATGTATTCACAGACAGCAATTATATATTACAAAGGAGCTCAAATAATATGTAACCCTGCTTTATTTGCAAACATGTCCGTGACACATTGGAATCCTTGTCACATCTGTTGGACAGGAATATATGCATAACATATTAAACACTTTAGGAAGATACTGGGATGAAAGTAGAAAAGGGATTAACATTTTTCCCGCCCTCAATGTACATTTATTTTCCAAACACATTGATTAAATTATTTTTTCATATGCGTGGCTCCACAGAAGAACAAATGGGTGAAGCAATGGGACACAACAGAAATAGTACTTGCTATTCATTGCTGAATAGTAAAAAGCTTTGGTGTTTGTTTGGTTCATTGCACCAAGCGTGCTGGTTTTTGCGAGAGCTGACGTGGATGTTGTATTAAGTCAACATCAAAATGAGACCGCGTTACAGAAGAGCAGCAGTGCTCTTTGAATGGTTGCTTTGTTAATCCCATTTTATATGGGAGCAATGCCCAGATGGGTGAAACAAGTTGCTGCGGAGGTTTAGCGTTCATGGAAGAGAAAAAAATATATATATTTAAGACTAAACATCAAGTGATCTGGCACAGCAAAGATTTTGCATGAAATAAATTACTACATGTCACGCTGTGAAGAAATAAACAAACAAAAACTGAATTACCTCGTCACACATTAGGTTTTTAAAATGGCACCTGTTTGAACCGGTTTTGATTCTGCTCATCTTCAAGACATGCAGTCCAACTGCTCTCACTGTTTTGTTGCCGGGATTCATGCGCGTAATCGCATTTACAGAAACTCGGCAGGATGCAGACTTTACTCGAGTGGAATTTCTAATCACAGTCAGTAGGGTCAGTCTTGTTGAATCTCATCAAACAGAATCCTCCATGCATTCCACAGCAGCTGCTTGCACAATCTCCTCTGATCTAAGCTCACCTTGAAGTGGACCACTCCTCCTTTCCCTATGTGGTCACTTGGACTTCCCATATATAATCGTCCAATTTGGAAAATCCTTCAGTCATAAATTATTATTTGCAATATCACTGCAAATGGTGGTTAAATCTGGTTCTAGCTTGAAAAAAATCCGATCGACATCCAGGCACATTTAATTTGTGCTGCCCTGCGTGGGGAGATGCTCTTCAGACCTTGTCTGGATGTGCTTTCGTTCCAGGGGAGTTTTTGTGTGAGAGGTTTTCATTTCACGTGCAAAATTATCATTTATATTGTCAATATATATCAAATCTAACACCAAGTGGCCCTGCCGTCTCATTAGTGCAAATTTTGTGCACCACACTACATTTTTTTTGCGAGCAGTAGCTTTTTTTTCCTCCTTCTCTCACATAGAGACATTAAATTCCCTGTAAAGAAGCGTCTGATGAACTTTTCCCCCCAGGGATGTCATCAACGATCGACCGTCCATAAGTCTGACTCAGGGCCAGCTCCTCCACCTCAGCCAGAGGTTTGGGGGGGGTGCCTCCTCCTATATTACGGGCCTCTGCCCTTGTTCTGTTGGCTACTCAGATGTTACCAAAAACAAATATGAATCAAGCTTAGGAAGCGCACAATTACTGCCAAGTAAAATGTAATTTTCTCTGGTTTGTAACTGTCTAGCGCTAACCACAAAACGGCACTCCCCGTGCATCACATCCAAGTCCGCACATTATCAATCAATTACTAATATGGCATGCCCAATCAAACGAGTTTACAAATTATGACTCATTCGTGCACAGCAATAATGTGCATACAGACACACACACACACACACACACACACACACACACACACACACACACACACACACACACACACACACACACACACACACATCCTTGTTAACCCAAAGTACTTTACTGATTTGTGGGGTCCACCCTTTCTAGTGGTCCAAGAACTATGAAGAAAATCAGGCAAGTCCCAAAAAAAATCTTGTTACTAAAAATCACTTTCAATAAACACAATTCAAAACTTTATTTTACATGTCAGTTTTTCAGTCACATGTGGGGCCTGTTTCTAACCTTCAGGCTTTGCGGGGTCCACCTTTACTTCTTCTTTCGTGTAACGTCAGATGTCCAACTCGTAGCCATGCCCGCATCTCTGGTCCCAGAGGCTGGCTTCCGAGGGTAGTCCATATAAGGGGCAGATGTTGATTATATGGTCGGCGGTCTGCTCAGGGTCACCACACTCGCATGCCGATGGGCAGTGTGTCTCCTGCAGGAGCAGAACCGCTGCCTCGTTGGAGTCAGCCAGGTGACGCAGGACTTCAAGTTTGGCGGTATGTTAGGCCCTTGACATTGAGTTGAGGCACTGACAGTCGACGGTCGGGATGACTGCCCGTCCGCCGGTCCTAAGCCTGCCAGCTCGAGCTCGACGAGCTCGACGTTTGGTTGACGACATTTGTTTCACAAGTTGGTCTTGCACCATTTCTTGCTACTTGCGGAGGAGGCCACGTTGGCTGTCGTCTTCTCCTCCTACCTCTTACCCTATTCCTAACCCTAACCCTAGCCCTAACCTAGCTCTTACCCTATTCCTAACCCTAACCCTAGCCCTAACCCTATTCCTAGCTCTTACCCTACTCCTAGCCCTAGCTCTAACCTTAACCCTAGCTCTTACCCTATTCCTACTCCTAGCCCTAACCTTAACCCTACCTCTTACCCTATTCCTAGCCCTAGCTCTAACCTTATTCCTAGCCCTAGCTCTAACCTTAACCCTACCTCTTACCCTATTCCTAGCCCTAGCTCCAACCTTAACCCTACCTCTTACCCTATTCCTAGCCCTAGCTCTAACCTTAACCCTACCTCTTACCCTATTCCTAGCCCTAGCTCTAACCTTAACCCTACCTCTTACCCTATTCCTAGCCCTAGCCCTAACCTTAACCCTACCTCTTACCCTATTCCTAGCCCTAGCCCTAACCTTAACCCTACCTCTTACCCTATTCCTAGCCCTAGCCCTAACCTTAACCCTACCTCTTACCCTATTCCTAACCCTAACCCTTACCCTAACACCAACCCCAGGTCTAAGGAGGTATATGGTTTTATGGGGGAGCACACGAGCAACTCTGTTGCAAATTTTTCAAGGATAAGATATTTTTGGTCCCACTGGGATTTGAACTCAGGTCGCTGGGGTGAGAGTACAGAGCACTAACCACTACACTATGGAACCCATGCCATTACTTCATGGATGTTACCTATATGGTTTTATGGAGCAGCTCACAAGTAGTATAGATAGGAATAGGTAAATGCCAAAATACTTGAGGTTCCACTGAGACTTGAACTCTGGTCGCTGGGGTGAGAGTCCAGAGCACTAACCACTACAGTATGGAACCCACACCATTAATCCATGGAGGTTACCTATATGGTTTTATGGAGCAGCTCACAAGCAAAGCATAGATAGGAATAGGTAAATGTCAAAATAGTTCAGGTTCCACTGAGACTTGAACTCAGGTCACTGGGGTGAGAGACCAGAGCATTAACCACTACACTATGGAACGCACACCATTATTCCATGGAAGTTACGTATATGGTTTTATGGAGCAGCTCACAAGCCAGATATAGGAATAGTATAAATAGGAATAGGTAAATGCCAAAATAGTCGAGGTTCCACTGAGACTTGAACTCAGGTTGCTGGGGTGAGAGTCCAGAGCACTAACCACTACAGTATGGAACCCACACTGTTAATCCATGGAAGTTACCTATATGGTTTTATAGAGCAGCTCACAAGCAAATAGTATAGATAGGAATAGGTAAATGCCAAAATAGTTGAAGTTCCACTGAGACTTGAACTCAGGTCGCTGGGGTGAGAGTCCACAGCACAAACCACTACAGTATGGAACCCACGGCATTACTTCATGGAAGTTACGTATATGGTTTTATGGACCAGCTCACAAGCAGTATATATACATAGGAATAGGTAAATGCCAAAATAGTTGAGGTTCCACTGAGACTTGAACTCCAGTCACTGGGGTGGGAATCCAGAGTACTAACCACTACACTATGGAACGCACGACATTATTTCATGGAAGTTACGTACGTATATGGTTTTATGGAGCAGCTCACAAGCCAGTATAGATAGGAATAGGTAAATGCCAAAATAGTTGAGGTTCCACTGAGACTTGAACTCAGGTCGCTGGGGTGAGAGTACAGAGCACTAACCACTACGGTATGGAACCAACACTGTCACTTCATGGAAGTTACCTATATGATTTTATGGAGCAGCTCACAAGCAACTAGTATAGATAGGAATAGGTAAATGCCAAAATGGTTAAGGTTCCACTGAGACTTGAACTCAGGTCACTGGGGTGAGAGTCCACAGCACTAACCACTACACTATGGAACCCACACCATTAATACATGAAAGTTACCTATATGGTTTTATGGAGCAGCTCACAAGCAAATAGCATACATGGGAATAGGTAAATGCCAAAAAAGTTGAGGTCCCACGGAGACTTGAACTCAGGTCGCTGGGGTGAGAGTCCACAGCACTAACCACTACAAGATGGAACCCACGTCATTGTTTCATGGAAGTTACGTATATGGTTTTATGGAGCAGCTCACAAGCATGTATAGGAATAGGCAAATGCCAAAATAGTTGAGGTTCCACTGAGACTTGAAGTCAGATCAGTGGATTCAGAGTCCAGTGTGCTAACCATTACACCATGGAACCACAAGGTCCAGACCATGGCAGGCATATGCTGGTGTGGGAGCCAGAAGTTTTACATTTTTTTTTATTTTTTTTAATTTTTTTTTAATTGCTAATGTGTCAATTGCTGGGTATCTGAAACCAGTTTTTCCAGTGTCCAGAGACCAGCTATTCCAATTTAGTCCCATAATTGGCTTTCTGTACAGCGCACAAGTGGCAGGGAAGTCTGGGAGTACAGTCAAACCTCGGTTTCCGAACGTCCCGGTTCTCGAACAAATCGGAATTCGAACAAAAAAATTCGAGATTTTTTTGCTTCGGTTGTCCAACAAAATTCGGAGGTTGAACCTCGCGAGATGAGCCGAAAGGACCCGAGAAAACCCGACCGCGCGGCCCGGATGCCCACTGACTCCGTTCGTTATTGTAATTTCGTTACTTTGAGGATTGTATTAACCCCTAATCATGCCTTCAAAGAAAGCAAGTGGGAGCAGTAAAGCCATCCTAAAACACAAAGGCGCTCTTTAAGCAATGCGACAGTGAGCGCCCAGCGCGCTGCGATTGCGCGACCGCACCAAATTAAACTCCCTGCGCACTGAGGTCCACTTAAATTTTAGAAAGTACATCAGAACTTTAAAAATATTTTCTAAATTTCAGCGACGGCTCTGTCACAATAATGCGACCAGCGCGGTGCAGTTGGGCGGTCGGCGGCACGCTACGGTTGAGCGTTCTCTCTCGCTCTCTCTCTCTTTCTCGCTCTCACACACACACACACATACACACACACAATAGTTAAATTAAATTTATTATGCTACTACAACACAGTAGATTAGTGCTTCAATTAACGTCTGTTTAAACACGCTTGGCTCTAGTTCATATTTTGCCAAGGTCTCGGTTATGACTTCTACTGATGTAGTTAAGACAGTTGTTTTTGTCTAAATTAGAGCTGTCTCACTGGGCAGAAAATTTATTAATTATAGGGTGACATCCATGTATCATTTGGCAACATGCATTGTGTGGTATAATCAACAAAAATATATATATGTTTATCATTTGAGTCTCCATTTAGGTTCAAATTACAAAAAGAATCAAATCACTCTCATTTTTTGATGAATTGCAATATGAGGGCATCCATTTGTGTTCTTGACTAGCATTAATTTAGATGGCTTTATGACCAGAGCCTTCTGCCTCATTCCTTTGTCAGCTCACGTTTTAGATAATAGTTTTCTTTTACGTAATTCAGGAACAGCTCTGAAGTCAATTTAGCTTATCGCTATGCCCTCTGGTGACCGAGGGCCACGTCAGTTCTTATCTTTGTCTAAAAGGAACAGAGTTTACAGAGGGAATACATTTGAGGCATGACAAAGACATTTTGGTATCTGGCTTTTTTTCCCAATATTTTTTGACGCAATCTATTAGGTATTGTGCCCACAAAATTAAGTTGACCTGCACGGCAATGTTTTGGATTTTTACTTCTTATCTGAGCTGTATTAAATATTTGTTTACTTATGCTGTGGCGTAAAAATGTTTATCTGAAATGCCTGACACATATTGACACCAATGAGATGCACCCACACATCAGGAATGTATAGATTTTTGAAAAATATGAAATTCACCAAAATGTGACATAAGGTTTTGGGCCAGTGCCAGCAATATGTAACATTGATGTCAGCGCAAAAATTCACGCCATTAAAAGGGAATTTATTCTGTTTTCATAACACTGAGGACACTGAATCATGCAATAACAATGCAATCATATTCAACCACAGTCACGTTAGGATAGACACCTCTTCCTGGGAAGAAGGGACAAGCACTGATTTATAACCCATTATCTCATGGAAGTGGGGTCACCTGACTTCTTGCTCTCATATGAGACGTACGCACGGCCCAGCATTGATGTTTTTACTCAACCATAGTGCTGACAAGCAGGGGTGAATTGAAGACTGGCGCAGAGATGAATTGGCCATGTCGGTAGAGATTTTTTAAACAAAAGAAAAAGCCAACATACTAATTAAAAAACAAACATGAGGCCCTCCTAAAAATGCTTAAAGACTCTACTTCTATAACAAAAAAACAAAAACAATAACTTATCAACAAAATTCAGACACGTTCGGTGCATGGGGTGGGGCCGGCCACCTGAGTGGTGGCACCTGAGGTGTTAAATTGTTTGTGCTGTGCTCGTTCTCTCTCTCTGCTCTTTCCCACAACAGGTAACACTTTTGGGTTTGTGATCAGTTCATCTTGTGTTCTAGATATCTTTGATTTATACGCGGCAACACCTTCACACCCACCCAGTCATTCACATTCATACACTGATTCTTACTTTGGCTTCCTATTTTATTTCATTTTAGGGTTAGGGTTGTTGTTTTTTCAATTTTAGTTTTTTTTTAAATTTTCTTAGTTTTTGTTAACTATTATAAGTTTGGCGTGAAGCACACACACACACACACACACACACACACCAATAGTATAGTTCTTTGTTTGTAAACAGGGTCTAATCTATATAAGCCTTACTGCTATTGTCCAAGAGACCACTGTCCTTTGCCAGTAATCAGTATAATGGGTTATCCGACTAAGGAGACTAAGGAGATAGGGCGCACATTTCCTGTGTGGAATAAAGTAAATTATGTTTATGCAAAAATTTGTAATCTTGATGCTATCAGCTTTCACTCTCAATACCTTGAGCCACACGCCACAGTAGATCTTTACCTTTTTTAATATAGGCCCAATGCACTTAACCCCCCCCCCCCCCCCCCCACACACACACACACACATTTTTTCACCTTACTGTGCAGATGACACTTTGCATACTTTTGTCATGCACAAGTATTGTTTTTGTAGTACTTGGTTTCAAGCGGATTTATACACTATATCAATTAATTGCACTTTTCATAAATTAAGATGGAAACATCTAACATTTACAACAAATTGTGCTCATCGTTATACTGCATGTTGTCACTAGACTTGATCGCAGTCAGCATCAAAGGATGAACTATGTTTTGCCTCATGCTATACTTTTTTAATAAAAGAACCATCAAGGGATATTCAGACTAGAAGAACAAGAAAAAGAAAATGTGCCAAAAAAAGCTGAAATGAACTAAGCAGTTGCTCATTCAAGGCAGTACAGACGCTGCTGATGTCAATTATTTTTGTCTGACATTACAGAATTGTTTGTGCCTTGCCAGTAGATGCATACGGACGAACGACATCAGGCAATGTTTACCAAAATTACTATTACTTATTTTATTTTGATACATTTTTGGCTTCCTGTTTTTCTCCATTTTATGTTTCCTTGCTTGGTGTCTCTGTTGGTATAACCAGATTTGTGCTAATTGGTGATTTGATTTGGATCTAGCATGAATATTCAAGTCTCAAAAATGTTGTACAGTTTGAAGATTTACACTTTGCTTCTTGCGGTACAAGCTACCCACTTGCACCAATAGGTAGGCTGTTACAAGTGCCTGCTGTGTTTTAAATTCATACATTAAACAGTGTTCCAATTAATTACCCATATGCACTTGTGTTCACATAAAAAAAGGTCATCGGAGATGTAAAATGTATTAGTCCACTTGCCATTCAAATCAAGAGTATATTTTTTTAATTATTAATTGATTATTTTTAAATAATAGCCTCGGTGGTACACTGGGTAGCACGTCCGCCTCACAGTTGGGAGGGTGCGGGTTCGATTCCACCTCCGGCCCTCCCTGTGTGGAGTTTGCATGTTCTCCCCGGGCCCGTGTGGGTTTTCTCCGGGCACTCCGGTTTCGTCCCACATCCCAAAAACATGCTTGGTAGGCCGATTGAGCACTCCAAATTGTCCCTAGGTGGGAGTATGAGTGCAAATGGTTGTTTGTCTCTTTGTGCCCTGCGATTGGCTGGCAACCGGTTCAGGGTGTCCCCCGCCTACTGCCCGATGACGGCTGGGATAGGCTCCAGCACACCCGCGAGCCCCGTGGGGTCTAAGCAGTACAGAAAATGGATGGATGGATATTTTTAAATAGAATTTTGATGTTACTATTAAAACTTTTCTTGTTAAAGTATTTATCATGGACAACTTTGACTCTGGAAGTATCTAATAGTAATTATGCGATTTCATTACAATGGGAAAATATGTGTTTTGACAACAAATTAGTTGGCATGGTACTGCATGGGTCAGCGTTTGCGTGTCTTTTTCTGGGTTCAGCCCTCAGCTCAGACAGACATGATGCAGCACTCTAAAGATTTGTGGGACCTCAATTATTTACTTACCCCCTCAAAATATTTTCTGAATTGTAACATCTGATGGACATTTATGTTTTGAGTGCAAATCTCCCACTTTTTTCAGGGCATGTCAAGAATTTAAAATTTAAAATTAAAATGTATTCAACAATGCAGTTCGAATCCCACCAATATATCTTCAGTAGCTGTCTTTTGAAGCGACGAGAGGATTCATTGTGGACTTCTGATTGCACTCTGTGTAATCCCTGTTTGTATTCATGACTTCCAGTCAATGCACTGACTGCTCTTGAAGTGTGAGCTTGATAAAGCTCTATGTGTGCACACCCGACAATTTTTCACAAAGCTTTGGCATGCATTTGATTTTCTTTTTTTTTTTATGGCAGCATGCATCACAATATGGTGTGCTAAGGTAGGGTATTTGAAATATTGTGTTTATCCGTGCTTTAAGTTGAACTATTCCATCATATTTAGTCTGTCATTTAGTCAAACACTTGATGAGATGGGGAAGGAGCACAACATCATCTTGGCCTAGCCTGAAATAGATGTTTGCATGAAGTATTGGGGTCGGGGGGGGATAATATTTGAGGTGGGAGCTGCAGGATGAAAGTAACAAACTTTGTAGAATGGCCATCGACCTAAAACCTCAAGTCATGTCATAGCCTTCCCGAATAATTATACTTGTATGTATATTGCAGCAGCATGGTGGGATCACTTGTCAGCCCGTCCGCCTCACAGTTCAGAGGTTGCAGGTTCCAATCCAACCCTCCCTGTGTGGCGTTTGCATGTTCTCCCCGTGTCTGCGTGGGTTTTCTACAGCACACCTAGTATGACCCCCGTGGGGAAAAGCGTTATGAAAAATGGATGGATGGATAAATATATATTGCATTGCTATAATTAAAAAATGGAAACAGTGAGTAATTCTTCAAATAACAATGTGTGTTTACCATGCATATGAGACTGTATGTTTTTTAAAGTTTTATGGCGTCTCACATATTTACATGCATTGGAAAGGTGTCACAGTTCCACATTTTTCAACACGCCAATTATCTTTCTGAATCGATTGACGTGGGAGAAACAAATTAGTCTCATTTGTGTGCATACCACAATTTTTTTTTTTATTTTTTATTTACCCCTCCCCACTTTCAAGCTTTTTTAAAGTACCGTAATTTTCGGACTATAAGTCGCGGTTTTTTTTCATAGTTTGGGTGGGGGGGCGACTTATACTCAGGAGCGATTTATATACATATATATGGGTTTTTTTCACTTTTTTGGGCATTTTATGGCTGGTGCGACTTATACTCCGGTGCGACTTATAGTCCAAAAATTACGGTAAACTGTATGTCTTTATTGTCCCCTTCTTGGCAATGCAGGTTGCTCTCAAGGGCATTGTTAGCACACGACGTGGACTGTATAACATGACACTGATTGATTGATAGGCTCTTGCAGATGTGCATCAGTAAGGCATTTTCTATTCATAATGCAACACTGTATTACTAACTTTCAGACCAAATGCGTGGAAGAAAAATGTTGGTTATTCTTGCCTTATTTGCTAGAGCAGGCTTGAAAACAAATGGATGTAGATTCCCTCTTCAGTTCTGTCAAATGCCCTCGAGCAAGATACTAAATCCTCAGTTGCTTGTAATGCTACATTACTGGTCGGTGATGAGTCGTTTATTTTATTTCAGTGGAGAGATCTACTGTTATTTTTGCAAGGTGTAACAAACTAAGCTTAGAGTGCTTTTAACAATTACTGTCTTCCACAAAAATGAAATCCACTTATCTTTTGTGCACCACAGAGATTTCTGGGAACTCAGAGGACATCCCTTTGGTGCGATGGAGGCAGCAGTGGCTGGAGAATGGTACTTTGCTCTTTCACATACACCATCAGGATGGCAGCCTAAGCCTCCCTGAACCAACTGAAGATCCAGCAAACACTTCTGCAAAGGAGGAGCTCCGCATCCTGCATATCTCAGTGATGGTAAGTTGTGGCTTCACGACAACAACGTGGTGATAGATCTTCTACTGGGTAGAGACTATTTTTCCAGACGCCGCATGCGTCTTTTCATGGAGATTAAGAAATTGCATGAGCTAGGTGGGAAGTCGGGCGTCGACATACGAGGTAGATTCCGTATATTTCAAAATAAAACCGTTTTGGAAACTCTTTCACATCCAGCTCAGTTAAAATGAGTCTATGACGTCTATAGCTGTCCATGGCAGTGAATGAGTTAATTCGCATCCGTTCCGCAGTCAGTAGAAATCTGGCCAAACATACTTTTTTTTAACTGTCACTCACCACAGTGTGCCAGGCGCTCGCTGGGCAAAAGGGGCTGCCTTAAATTTGTAGATTGCTTAATGCTTCTCTGCAGGAGGTTTTCAAACTTCTCTCTGTTCATCGTAAAAGCACGGAAGAGGATTAGGGCCAGTGAAGAAAAAAAAAAGGATCGAAGGGTTGTTTGAACTCTCCAAGTTGCCGCCGAGCCATTAGTGGAGAATAGACCCATTTCCTTTTTTCCCCCCGATGCTGCTTATCTCCTCCTCCTCCTCAAAATGATCAAAACCACGGCTTTCTGTTTTTCCTCTCGCCAAAGTTAGATACTTTGAGTTGTACACACAATTGAATATAATGAAATGTATAAATCTTGATGACACAGGAAAACAAACTACACACAAAAAACAAATTTCAAAATAGTCAGAAAGCAGTAGCAACACAAGGTGAAATAAATAATTCTAAGACTAACTCACAAAGCTTTTGTAACGTGCGAATGATTTTCTTGTTGATTTCAAAGTATTTGTGGACTTTCCCCGCCCCTCACGACATACACATGGAATAAGTTTGACGACGGCGCGCCGTGCGCCGCTCAATGCGGTGTAAAAGGGTCTTTACACTTTGTTTGCAGTAAATATTTGTTGGATATATATGTAATATCAAACTCAAAGTAGGAAGGAAAATATGTTCCGAATGCTTTACAGTCTACACAGTAAATATTTCCTGTATATATATATATGTTATATCAAACTTAAAGTAGGGAAAAAATATGTTGTTTGTTTGAACACATTTTGTGAGCGTGGTGTGAAATCTATCCTGCTGTTTTGCCACCTGCCACAGAAGATGAACGAAAAACATATTTTTTTTTATCCTGTCTGACTGTGTATGATTTGTACCCCTTTGCCTGAGGTGTGTCTATGAAATCGTGCATTTATATACGCAGTTCACAATGTAGATTCTGTAGGCCTGCTCTGTATCAAACCTTATCTGTTATGTCGACAATGTACAAAATGAATCCTGAGATTGCATAGCTTTCTGCTCTTGCCCAGGGAAATGTATATTTATTAGATCTTAGATATGCCACATCTAGTCCCAATGCCCTTTTCCAGTCCAAAGACATTGGAGTAGTGCTTTGATGGATGATCTGTATTTGCAGACATTGAAAGCAAATTATAGCTGCATATAAATATGATTAGTCAGCTTGAAGAGAATTTCGCCAGGAGCCACGTCGCCTGAAGAGAGGTATGGAAATCATGCTTTGACACGCGTTGACCTTGTGACAATCACCTGACTTTGAGTAGAATGTTGTAGGTGAACAACTTAATGAACTGAAATAGCGGCAAAGGTTTAAATGAGGTTCCTTCATTGCTGATTGTGCTTCTTACTGTGTTACACGATTTTTTTTTTCTCTCCTCTGCTCCCGTTTATTGTCCACGTTCCATTGACCTCAAGCCAGTGTCATTCTGCCCCCTGTTTTAGTAATTCCTCATCCAGAAACTCCTGCCATTCTGCCGGCAGGGTGTTTTCATAAAGGTGTGGACAGAGAAGGATTAGTATGCAAATAAGAGCAAACCGTGACAACAGATGGAAGCAATGTTGTTGCGCTGGCCAGAACCCTGTGCAGCCTGCCGCCCCACTGGAGGCCCTGACCTATAAATCCCAATTCATGTTGTGTTAAAGCTCCTTGTGGATTAAAAAATCTCCTGCAAAGGCTGTTTCATGGGTCCTTTAGCTGAAGATCACACCTGCCACGCACAATGCATTGACCTGAGCAACAGCCTAGACTGTCTGTCTGTCCGCCCGACTGTTCATCTGCCTTCGTTGGGGACCGCTCAAGTCGGTTAGCTTTTTACAGAAGGGCCTAAATCACTCAAGGTTTGCATTTGCAAAAAAAAAAAAGGCTGCATTGAGCTCCTCTGCCCGTATAAACTTTTTCAAATGCCTTAAATAAAAAATGATAGCAAAATTTCATCTATTAAGCAATGTCATTATTGGAGCTTTCTGAATGATTTAAGGGCTGATTTGGAAACCAGTCACAATTTGTGCTAGCCCTCTTGGAGCAGTTTCCCCCCCCCATGTCCTACCCAAACATTTGGGCAAACGCATACCATTTCTCACACACTCATGAATTCAAAAAAAGAAAATACCATTGATGTCTACACCAAAAATCTCATAGCCTTTTTTACAGTCTCTGATTTTTATACCTGTCGGACTAAGAGAAAAAGCAAATTGTCCTTTATCTTTAAATATTGATGATCCAAAGCCATCCCTTTTCTCTCATCATCATGGTGATCACATTATCACCTCTGGCCATAACAGATCATCCATGATACTTGATTAACCCTGTCCCAAACCCAGTCAAAAGACTGGCAGTTCAAAAAATGATCCTCAACTTCAACTCAGATCCCGCATATGACGGAGAGATGTTAATCCCAAGCCTCTGGCCACACAAATAGCAATTTAAACCGTTTATATGCCACTAATTAGATTTTGTAGCTCAATTCTGTAATCACATCTACCATGAATTTATGTCTGAATTGTCTTTTCTCTTACTTTACTCATGTAGCTAAGATTAGATTCTATCACCCTTAGCCAAAAGAAGAAAAAAGGTGATAACGCACGGAAAAATCAATCAACATAATGTACACTCTAGGCGTCAAAGCAGCTGTTTTCCCCTGTAATTACAATTAAATTGTACGTTTTAGGAGATTGTACATAGTCTTGGCTGTTTTAATCATTTTGTTCATTGTGCGGAAACCCTGAAAAGGGCGGTCGAGCCGTGACAGTCTATTTTTTTCGTAACAAGCTCATTTTAATCAGGAAAATGAAAACTGTTTCCATTTTCTATTTTATCCATTTATTTTGGAGAAATAATGAAATGACTAATGCCTTGAAAAACACCCACTTTTAATCAGGAATACGACGATCATGCCCCCCTTCCCTCTGAGAGTTGTTTTTAATTTTAGGAGTAGAGCGTCCAAGCATTTTAGGAGTGCCCTATTTTTCTTTTTTTGGGTTAGTAACCCTATTTGGAGTCCCTCTAGTTTGTTTCTTAGTCATTGTTTTTCCCCCTCATTATGTATGAAGTGTTTTTTCTTCTGCTGAATAAATCTTTGCCATGATGGCCAATTTATCTCTGCGCTAGAGTCCTCACTTCACCCCTGCTTGTCAGCACTATGGTTGAGTAAAAACATCAATGCTGGGTCGTGCGTACGTCTCATATGAGAGCAGGAAGTTATGTGACCCCACTTCCATGAGGTAATGGGTTTATAAATCAGTGCTAGTCCCTTCTTCCCAGGAAGAGGTTTCTATTCTAACGTGAATGTGACTGAATAGGATTGCATTGTTATTGCATTATTTAGTGTCATTAGTGTTCCCAAAACAGATGTGTGTGCGTCTGTGTCGTATATACTAGAATTAATAAACAGACTATCGTATTTTCCGGACTATAAGGCGCACCGGACTATAAGGCACATCTTCAATGAATGGCCCATTTTAAAACTTTGTCCTTATATAAGGCGCATCGGACTATAAGGCGCACCATTCCTGCATCATGTCAAATCATTCTCCATTTTATCTTTTTTATTTCAACTTCAGGCGCAACAAATTACTTTATAATCACAAAATAATGATCCATAGTCTTTTTGATTTGTGATTCATAGTCTTCAGCGGGCCACTTATGATTGATTTCATGACACAATGCTTCGGGCCAGTTTAAATTTAGGAATTTGGTCCATATATAAGGCGCACCGGACTATAAGGCACACTGTCGGCTTTTGAGAAAATTTTAGGTTTTTAGGTGCGCCTTATAGTCCGGAAAAGACGGTAATTATCGCACTGGAAAAAAACATCCAACCATGTTGGAGATCATCTCTGGTCTCTTGATGGTGGAGTGGTCACCAGATTTAAATACATTTAACCTCAAATCACAAATATCACGTAAACCTTAATTTCAGTGTTCTGAACAGTGCTTTTGACTGTCAGCCACAGAGGCTCCCAATGCACAGAATTTCACTTGTGACCTACTTACACAAAGTTATCGATCTATTTCTTCCAGACCTGCTTTGCGGCTGAATTGTCACTGAGGTCATTGAAGCAGGTGTCTGGAGTCTGCTTTATGCTCCAATTGTGAGAGTGCTGGAAAGCAGCAGGGAAATGTTATATATAGCCTCGAAAGAATACGTTGTTCTTTTTTGTAGACAAAACAACTACATTACAGCTAACATAAAAGTCATTTAAGGAAACAATACACCATGAGGTAAAACAATGAATTCTCATTTTGATAAAGAACAAAATAATTGCAAGACCACCATGAGAACATACAAGTTGATACTAAGAATGATCTTCTGTTTTCAGTAAGAGGGATTAAAATGTGCTGTGCCTATTGAAACTATTGCCACCGCCTCGCTCTCCTTATGGCTTGTTAATGCTGTGCACATAATAGGAGTAAAACCCAAGCATTCATGCATGCACACACGCACACACACACACACACACACACACACACACACACACACACACACACACACACACACACACGGAGCAGTAATAAGCATGAGTTCACATGAAAGGGATGGTCATTGTGACACAGCTCAACTCATGATATTGATATTGATGTTGCGATGCTCCTAAAACCGCCATTGATAACATTGATCGCGTAAATCTTAAATCAATGTAACCCTGGACACTTGTAAAGCAGTCGCCCGAATCTCTTCTGCTCCAGCAGCTCCATTTTTAAAAAGCCAGCCGACCGAGACACACCAATCCATAGCCTCCCCAGCTTTTCCCATGGGCTGCGAGTTAAGGCTGACAGCCTAAAACTTCTTGTTTTTTAAATAGTTTGGCTATATCTGTGCTGCAGTCTCGGCACTATTTCCTCCCTAAAGTGACAACTAAAATCGGAATCTCATAGTTACCGCAGCCAAAGACGTTTTCTTTTAAAGGGATTACGGCGAATGTATTTTGCCGATAGCAGGTGTTTCTTGATGCAAATGAGGCTATATGTGCATCAACGTAGCAGTTTAGAATAGGCGGGATTTATCAACGCACTTATTCACTGGTAAACCAGGATCGCATTCGATAAATCCGCATTGTTTTTTTTATTTACGAACAATTTTCTCAGTGTTGTCAATTGATTGACAGGAGATGTGATTTTCCACAGCACTCGACAGGCATGCTCGATAGTGACACAGATGAATTGACAGCATCTGTGGCATATGTAGCTTTGTATGCTCACCAAACGAGTGGGGGCGCTGTTGAGCCATGTTTAATCACTCTGGCACCAAAGGCCAAATCCCCCATCATTACAATTGAAAAAGAAATTAATTACACTTGAGTGCAAAAAAGTATTCTACTTCATTTAATTTGTTTCCTTTTCTTGGAATGTTATTACTCTGCGGGTGTGTGCGTGTACGATTAGAGTATTTGTTCTGCTTTGTTCCTTTTCTATTATGTACAGCACTTTGTCCTGCATCACCCATGCATGAAAAGTGCTATGCAAGTAAATGTTTGATTTGTGTATGTTTGAATAAATATATAAATATATAAATAAATAAATAACACAGTAAGTAATGCCATTTACTGTATAATGCCATAACTCCAATCACCGGGTCCAACAATGGCCTCTTGTGGCTGGAGCTGAAGGGATTTTGGAACTTTTAATGGTGTAGAACTTTTCCATATTGTACAGGGACAGGATGGTAGATTGTCCATGCAATTAGTAATTATATCAGTTGTGCTTCATTTTCTCCTTGAGTTACAAATCCATCAATTTTCTAAACTGTTTGTCCTCATTATCGTGGAAATGTGAATAGGAGAATTTGCTGCCTTCCATTTTGTATTTTCTTGCTCTATATTACTGAATACTATTTACATCAGAATGTTATTCTGCTCCCCCTGGATTTTTTATGACATGAAAAAAAGAACCATTTGGAAAGCACACTTTGTTTACAAGCCCATTAAGTGATTTGGACCAGTGTGACCTACTAAAAGCACCCTTACTTTGTTGACTGGATGTTTTTTTCCAAAGGGGTTTGGAACTTCTGGGGCTTCATAGCTGATTGGGTGCTCTCAGTCTTTTGTTTGTCCTTCAAACCTTGTGTCAGTGAACACAGAAAGTAACCTGTAGGTAATACTTATATACGCTATGTTAGGTTTTAAGCAGGCTGGTGTCCTGTAAAGTAGACAATACATCAAACCTGCTCAGGGGATGAAAGGGTATGTGCTGGTTGGCTGCCTTAGTGTCCTTTTCTAAATTTGAAAGGTGTCCCACTGACCACATAGTGACAAAAAGAATATGAGCATTGGACTTCACTTGAATCGAATTTGTGAGACAGGAACCGCCGAAAAGAAAATGCTAAGGAACTTGAAATATGGCCATTGTTTTGCACTTCTGTAAAATGTTTGAATTTGTATTTATTCCCACAATTTAAAACTGTTCCGAGTTTTTGAATGTGAAATCATTAATGCTCCACCCACCACCAACTTACTATAACAAATTATTGTCAGAAACTAACACAAATCTGTATAAATCTGTAATATATATATATCACATATATATATATATATATAAATCTGTAATATATACGTATATTACATATATATACTATATAAATTTGTATGGCTAGTTTCTCAACCAAATGATGCAATAATACAGTAATAGTCATCAACTTCTAATTAATTGAATATCATGGCTTGATGCAAAAAAACCAAATTATTTTCCTTGCAGTGTCCCATACATTTATAATTGTTCTGAAGTACTGCATTTGTCGAAACATGATGAATTACTACTGCACATTCTATGCCACGAAGTGCATTAGTCACACCTGAATGACTCCAAAAATGAGTTTTGCAGTTGTGCAACTTGTTGTGGAACTTTAGAAAGGAAAGCAATGTGAAACCAGGAACATTTGTGCAGTGTAGGGCTACAAATATGAAAATATATGCATGAACCAACCAACTGTTTAGAATACATTTTGGACGTCTACTTTCAGCAAAATAAAGTGGCTGGACGGCCCAGTGGGTAGCACCCATGACCGGGGACAGGGGATCAAATCTAAGTCAGGACTACTGGTAGCTTCCAGTTGGATCTCTTGGCAAGACCCTTTACGCTATTTGCTGTTTTCCTATCACAGTTGTGCGTGGGTTGAAAAGAAAGGCCATTCGGTGTAAAAACTGTGCCACACAGGTCATACGAATAACTTAAAGGTATTAGAGAGTCTTATTTCGAATTGGAAGAATTTCTCAAAATTTTCCCCACATACAACTGACGGACTGTTAAATAGGTCGTCTTATATAGTATAATAATAGTACTGTATTTTTCGCACTATAAGGCGCACCTAAAAACCTCAAATTTTCTCAAAAGCCGACAGTGCGCTTTATTATCCGGTGCGCCTTATATATGGACCAATAATGAGCCACTACAGCAGGCGTGTCCAAATATATGGACTTGTATATGGATAAAGTTTTAAAATGGGCCATTCATTGAAGGTGCGCCTAATAATACGGTGCGACTTATATATGGACAAAGTTTTAAAATGGGCCATTCATTGAAGGTGCGCCTTATAATCCGGTGCACCTTATAGTGCGGAAAATCTGATATATATAAAGCACACGCTCTGTGGTACCAGAAAAACCTCAACCAATCTTTGTCGGCGTGAATAATGGCAACATTGGTCAGTTAACTTGTCAATCAATCTGTTTTCCGTGTTTTATTTTCTTTATCCATTTATTTCTGCCATTAATCATAATTAATTGTATCCATATATTCTTACAAGATAGGGAAATTGTGCTAATAATAATCATTTAGTGAAGTTCACGTTCATTTGTAGATGTAAAAATTCATAACTTGACAACCATGTGATTAAGCATTGAGTGCATGTAGGACCTCTGACAGTAAAACACTGGAAAAATATGCAGGATGAAGTCAGTCTGCAGCTTCATAATGAAAAGAACTATGATCTCAAAAAGTAACCATTTTCTGTCAATTTCTTTGCAAGGGCAGAGTCTTTGGAAGGAAGAACAATTCGAGCTAAGTGACAGATTGATAGTTCAGCTCTAATACAATGCTTGCTCTGTCAGACTGAGAAAGGCCACGTGTCCTCTTTTCAGCAGTGTTAGTCATAAGGAGCCCTTGTATCATTAAAACACCATCCTCATCCGTTAGTAAGTAGATTATGGGGCTGGAGCAATGGCAAAGCTTGATGTGTGTTAGACTTTTATTGGCTCGATTAGAGGATACAAACCACTTAGTCTTCACTTTGATTTCAAGTAATGTCAGACATTAAACCTTTTTCCCCACATCACCTATTTTAGGCCTCTTCAAGGATGAGTGGTCATTTTGGTTGATGGGGCTGAATCACTTTTGGCAATTTTCATTTATAACCATTTAAAATTTATGACATTTGGATGTAATTCAATTTTAGTTGTGGATGACTGGAACATTGAGTTCATTCATATTGGTCTAGTGTGCTGTATGTTTTAAAATATGCACAGAAAAATATACAACCTGACTATTTGGGAAAGAAATGCACACAGAATGCATTCAAAAATATTTTATTACATGCTGACGCTGAAACCGACGCTAAAATTTAAAAACTCATTATGTGGTTAAGGTATAGCAGTGCACAGGAAGCACGAAGAGAAAAATAAAATCTGCTCAAGTTGTTGAATACCTCATTAGGCTCCATCTAATAATCACTCCAGATTTGGGACTAGAAACTGCTCAACTCTTGGTTGTCATGATACCACACACACACATGCATACACACTTCACCCTGCTGTAATTCTTGATCCTTCAGGCGTAGGTGGCTAAATCAGCAAGGCACTGGGAGCACCCACTGAGCACTGATCCGCCACTCCCAAGCCCCCCGCCCCCCCGGCATTCCTCCACAAGTTGTTCCGCCGCCTCTTCTGTATTATATGTCTCCTTTTAGTGTTCATGCCTAAAGCATTCTGTAAATACTGTATATAGGTTCCTTTTTTATTCCTGGGTCCCCCAATAGCAAATAAAATGAAAATGAAGCTGCTCAACTGTTAGTAGGAGGAAGAGATTTGATCAAGAACTAACATTGTCAGAAACAAATAGCCATGTCAGACCACAAAACACAACTGAAATTGCATGACCATTTATTGAATCAATTAACTTAACAATGGCTATAAACAGCCTAACATTGTAAAATGGTTCGCCCTCACACGGTTCGGTAATTTATCAACAGATCGATGCGCCAGGCATTGAACAAATGAAATGTGGTTATACTGTTCTACAGAAAAATATTCACTTTGTACTCTGACTGATTGTACTCAAGAGCTCAGACAGCAGTCAAACAGTTAAACAAGGAATCAAACCAAACTGTGGGCCTGCATGGAACATCAAAAAGAGGTTGCTTCAAGTAGACTTTACCTTAGGTCCTGTGAAATATATTATGACGTACATAAGGAAATACGCTTAAAATTATACCTTGGCTTCACTTGACGGGTTATTGTTGCACCGAAACCCACTCAAAAGCACTCGCAGGTAAAGTGAATGCTCTGGAGAAAGAATGCAAACAACACCTTTAATATCTAACAATCCAGTTACCACTCAAGTTTTCTGCAGCCTTAATTTTTTATTTCCTTGCTGTATCACCGGCTGCATTATTTATGCTGTATGTTTCTTTGCCACCTCTACCATAAAGCAAACAATCATATGTCATATGCCAAACTAGCTCCCATGCTTACTCTCCAGTTGTTTTGATCTTACAATATCACATCACAGGCAATCCAGGCTCAACAATTACAAATATTCTCATTTTTAGAAACATAGAAACTACAATAGAAATGGCTTACACCACAGGTGTCAAACTCAAGGCCCGGGGGGCAGATACGGCCCGCCACATCATTTTATGTGGCCCGCGAAGACAAATTGTGCATCAAATTTGTGTGTCATTACTGGAATTGCAAATTGTCTTCACTTTTAATAATATCTTTATTTTTAATATTTGACCAGTTTTTACTCGTCTGATTTGAAAACGAGTTATTTGTCAGTTTGTTTTGTAGCTTATACTGTATATAATATGAGGTGCTCATACATTTATTTGGGTTGACAGTCATAATGGTCCTCCGAAAGAAGCTATGACTACAATGCGGCCCGCGAAAAAAAAGAGTTTGACACCCCTGGTTTACACCCTATTCAAATATGGTGGTTTTCAAGTGTTATGTTTCTCAAAATTTCTATGCAGTTGCTCACACATTTCCTTGTGTGGAACATCTTTGTCTTTCAAAGCGCTTCGTAATAATTATAGCCCAAATTACTTTTGACTTCTGAGCATGTCGATTCACAGCATACATGTCATGTGTTATCTGCTTGAATATGCAGATGAAACAAACAATTTATGCAAATAGGCCAGTAGCTTTTGTCATTATAAATGACTCACCCACTGAAATCTCAAGCTTTCTAAATAATATAGCAATGTTGCTAATTATTTTATCACTCTACAATCGTAATTTAATAAACTCACATTTCACATTGGACATTTTATTCGTGTATTTATTATTCCCAATTTTTGTATCTGTCAAAGATCTTCCCATCTAGTATTGCCATTGCAATTTCTTCCCATTTGTGTGGAACAGTAGCAGATCTTTCAGGTCTAAAAACCGCCTTATGTCGCACAGATCAGCAAGACAATGAGACAAAATGAATCCGACCATGTGACCTGACCCAATCATCAAGTATCAGCGCTTGCCGAAATACATGTGTGAGCAAATTATCATCACAGTTGACTTCTGTCTCTTATTTCCTCTTGCTCTAAGTTGAGCAGTATTGCATGTGACTACCCGCCCCCATGTTTTTTGTGTTCTTGATATTCGCTGTCCATCATGCTGCACAATTGTGCCACATGTCTTTTTGATTTAACAGGGATTTGAAAATATAAAAAAAATATCCCATGATTACAGATTTAAAACAACTGACAGCTAACAGAAATGTTACTGCAAGATAAGCATAATTCCCTAGGGAATCAATTTCTGTAGAAATAGTGTGTGAATGCTGAGGCTGACAGAATGTTCATTCATTCATCAATTTTTTTTTTTTTACTTTCAGAAACTCAGACTTGCGCTCACATTCAGAAAACATTAAATTGAGGTTCGTCTATATGCGCTGCGACTGAATGCAGACCAATCCAGGGTCATCTGGTGAGATAGGGTTAGTCTCGTTCACGTGATCTGAACAGGATTAAGTGGTTAAAAAAAATAGATGGACAGTTACATATTTCTATGGCACATTTTTGGAATTACACATGAAGTGAGGTTAACCATCACATAACTCAAAGAATAAGAATGAAATCTGGGCTCACAAAGAGAACAAGGTTTTCTCAGCGCGGCTTAAGGGTTTCAAAGTTTTTGGTGATCTGACGCTGTTTAATTCAACTCTTCAAAATATCCAGATATAAAAGACTAAAAATATTCCCTGGGAAGGAATCACACCTACAACAATGTGATGGATTGACCTCAAAACTTCGAGTCAAGGTACAGCTTGGAAAATGAACAAATGATGAGGGATAAGTAGTTGAATTATATCCTCTTGACACCTGGGTGAGAACGTCTCATAAATTCATAGACTTCATCTTTTTAGCATTCGTATATTTCCCGCTTAAGGTGAAATGGCCAAATTGTGTAGGTAGAGTAGAATGGGTAGAAACGTTGAAAGCCAGGCAATGTTATTAGCCACCTCCATTCACCATTGCATTTCAAATCGTACTTCTGGTGACATTGCTTTGACTTTGATATAGATTTCAATTGACAACATTCTCTGACTTTTCCTGTCCTGACCCTCTGTTTTCTGTCTCTTCTTATGTCTCCACTGTCATTTTTCTTTTTCTCCCTCAGGGTGGGATGATTGCCCTTCTGCTGTCCATCCTGTGTCTGGTCCTCATTCTCTACACCCGCCGACGCTGGTGTAAACGCCGCCGGATCCCTCAGCCTCAGAAGAGTGCCAGCGCTGAGGCAGCTAATGAGATCCATTATATCCCCTCAGTGCTGATGGGAGGCCAGGCCCGAGAGAGCTTGAGGAACTCCCGGGGTCAGGGGCCAAACTCCAGTGGTACCCTCAGTATCCGAGAGACTCCAATTCTGGATGGGTACAAGTAGGGTTTAGAGTCTAAAAGATGGCATAATGTTCATTATATAATAATTTAATAAGTTACACTTATGTTGAACTAAATTGCTTAACACTCATTGAATGCTATGATATTGCCAGGTACGAGTATGACATCACAGATCTGCGTCACCATCTGCAGCGAGAGTGTATGAATGGGGGCGAGGAATTTGCAAGTCAAGTCAGCCGTACCCTGGATTCACTGCAGGGTTGCAATGACAAGAATAATATGGACATGACTCCTGGTAAGTTGATCAGAACTGTTGAAATAAAACGAATATCGAGTCTACTTACAGGTACGAAGTAGAAGAACAGTTAAGAACATATTTCCAATAATTACCGTATTTTCGCACTATAAGGCGCACCTAAAAACCTCCAATTTTCTCAAAAGCAGACAGTGCGCCTTATAATCAGGTGCGCCTTATATATGGACCAATATTGAGCCACTACAGCAGGCGTGTCCAAAGTCCGACCCGCGGGCCAAATGTATATATTTTATATATGGACAAAATTTTAAAATGGGCCATTCATTGAAGGTGCGCCTTACAATCCGGTGCGCCTTATAGTGCGGAAAATACGGTAATACATGAAGTCAAAGTCAAAAAGTCAAAGTCTGCTTTATTGTCAATTTCTTCACGTCAAGACATACAAAGAGATCGAAATTACGTTCCCACTATCCCACGGTGACAAGACATAGTACACAATATACATACAAGTAAACAACACAAAAAGTAAAAACAAGTGATCCCATACAAGACTCCGTTGTGAGCTGTAGCAAACTAGCTCAATATGAACTGCTAATCGGGGCTATCAAGCGGGGAAAAGTTGGTGGTGCTGAACAGTCTAAATGGCTTCTGTGCTGTAGCTACGTCTCAAGACGTTATGTAAATGGGCTGCAGTGCAGTGGGTAATTCCCCAAGTACAGGGCTTTTCCAGATAAGTGGTGCACTTTAATCGGCGTTTAAAAAAAAAAAGGGACCATTAACACACTAATTTCGACACCCCCAATATCACTTTTGTCCTGCCTCAAGTGGTAACCTTGGAATATTATTATAAAGGGTTAATACGAACCTAGGTAATTTTGGTCAGTAATTATCTAGTTATCTTGGTTGTATGCGTGTTTTTTGGTGTGTGAGTGCGTTATATGCATGATGTCATAAGAGTTCACTCCCTCACAACAATAAGGTTGCGGTGTCAAATCTTTCTTTTCTGGTCCCACCTACAGACCAAAGAACATGGATGGAAGATGAGTGAAAGTGTGTGTTTTAAGTTAATGTCTACTCTGTGACTAACAGATGATCTATACCAGGGGTGTCAAACAAATTTTTGTCGCGGGCCGCATCGTACTCATCTTTTCCTTGGGAGGGCCATTATGACTGTCGACCCAAATAAATGTATGAACGCCTCATATTATATACAATAGAAGCTACAAAAAAATAATCTGACAATTAGTTTTCAAATCAAACTAGTGGAAACCTTTCAAATATTTTAAAAATCTGATTGTTTAAAAGTGAAGACAATTTGCAATTTTTGTAATGACATAAATTTGATGCATAATTTGTCTTCGTGGGCCACCGAGAATAATGTGACGGGCCGTATCTGGCCCCTGGGCCTTGAGTTTGACACCAGTGATCTATACAGTTTATTTAGTGTCAACCTGTCGCTCCCATTCAGCTAGAATAGGCTCCACCTTCCCAGTGACGCTGGACAGTAATTGCAGAATATGTATCTGTTGTTGCCACTGTCGCTTTATTGCCTGTTTACAATATAAAGGACACAGTAAAAAAAAAAAAATCCATACTTAATAATTTGGTTTTACTTACAAAATATTGGGAATTTGAATCAATTGATGCCTCTATGCTGTGTACATTAATTTATTTTCAGTTTTTACATTTCTTCCCTCCACAGTGAGTGATAACAAGCTGCCTCTATGCTGTGTACATTAATTTATTTTCAGTTTTTACATTTCTTCCCTCCACAGTGAGTGATAACAAGCTGGCTCTAATGAACAAATATAAAGACAATATCATTGCCACCAGTCCAATCGACAGTAACCACCAGCAGAACACCTTGCTTCCACACAACACCTCCACCAGCCAGCGCAAGCGTCTCTCCAGCAACAATCGCAGTGAGTCACTCTCTCCCACAGCTCTACCATTTTGACGAGAGAAAATATTTTTAACACCCCCATTCCCCCGTAAACAATGTGTTTTCGCTGCTACATTTTTTTATTGCTCCTCTGATAGTGTGGAGGTTTGTGTGCATTTTGTAAAAAAATCTAATAGTATTGTACAGTATCCCGTCCAATGCAAAACGTACATTTTGCCAGCATTAGCTTTGTTGTTGTAGAGAGGCATCCTTCATTATGCATTGTTTTCACAATTACAGTGTCCCGTCATGTTAATGTTTCTGACATCCTTTTGTCAAAATAACCCAAGGCTCGTGAATTACAGCAGCAAAAGAAATAAACTAGGGAAAGGAAATAAATTGCCATGCCTGCGTGCTTTTCCTCCGGGTACTTCGGTTTCCTTCCACATTCCAAAGACATAAATAATGGGCTGATTGAGCACTCCAAATTGTCCGTAGGAGTGAGTTTAAGTGTGAATGGTCTATGGGTGCCTTGTGATTGATTGGCAACCAGTTCAGGGTGTACCAGATGAATTGATGGATGTTTTTTTTAAGTGCGCTATAAATGAAATGAGATGAGTCAAATCTGGATACTGAACGTAAAACCCAAACAAAAATACAGTCTAAAAAGAGAACCAAAATATTCTCACATAGTTGGAAATGCAGTGTAAGAAAAGAACCAAGACATTCTCAAATTCCTCTACGGGAAAGGAGCCTTATGTTTCCCATTCTCATCTTTCCCTCTGTAAGATTTATTTGCTTTGCTTAGGTGTGCTCAGTTTCAAACCCCATAGTGTGAACCTATGTTTCAAGCTCACTTATTTATTTTTGTTCACAAGATAATAGCTCTCCCAGGCTCTTGTAATGAACCAACTCCTCTTGGCTCCCTACAGTTCTTCTTGCAAACTATGTCTCACTAATAATATAAGACAGATGGAGTATTATTGAAGAGAACTTTCTGCCTCAGTGACCATTAAAAGTGCTTAACTGTTCTAATAGTTCTACTGCTTTCCCATTTTTTTGAATTAGAAATATACTTTGACCTAGCATTTTAAACCTTTTTAAAGTAGCCCTCCATTATAATCCATTTTTGCTATAGTTTTATAAATATATCAAAATGAGCCTGCGACATGATTTAAAGTTGACATTTATGCAGTTTGCCATTTGCATGCAAATACCTTTGAGAGGCTAAAGCATGCAGAAATGAGCAGGTTTAAATTTGATGCCAATGCTATTAAAGTACGTGCCCACTTCTGGGTTGCTACCCGCTCAACTTGGAAAAAATGACTGAAGGTGACAACACATAGCATCTAAGATGTTGCATCTGTTGCCTATTTCAGAGGAGTTGAGGAATAAACTGCGTCAGTTTATTTTTGGAGAAACTCCAAAGCACTTTGGAAGCAGAATTTTGCTGTGTTCAGCACATTTCATGTAGGATGGCTTGCTCTGTCAAGTCAACGTTACTTTCACACATGCTACAAATGCATTTTTTGGTTCTAAGTGAGACAGCAAAACACACACACATACACACACACACACCGTTCAGAATGAATACATCTGAGAATATTTTGAGAATCAGCCGGGGAAAGGCCTTGCTCAGTCCCCTTCCGAGTGCTCGCTGGGTGACCATAAGATTGCCAGAAAATTATTCCTCCAGGGAGACTGGAACGTTGCCCTGCCATGGCCACAATTCTGTCCACAGTGACCTTATGGTATGGCAAAAAATATAAAGGTTATTCACCACACTTTTCATAGTGTATTTCATAGAAGACACTAGTTTCCACAATTGAACTGTTATAGACAAATATTTTTCATCAATTATTTGATGTAATTTTGAGGACAGATTCCAGATGTCAAATGAGGCTTGTCGTGGTCATCCCACATGGATGGCTTTTACGATGGACTCCACAGAGTTGCAAAGACCAGACATGAGGTCTTAGAAGACCAGCTGAGGCTGCAGCACATGGATTGCCGGAGCAAAGTCAAACAACAGACAGGTTGGATAATGGCTGCAGGACATGCACTGTTGGAGCTGATGATTCAATTGGCGACCGCAGGAGCTGAGCCAACTTTACCAGTGGCAGATGGTGGCTACAGGATGTGGAAAAGGGTCGAAAGACCATCACTGGACGTGCGCTGCTGTAGCAGGGAGAGATGACAGTTGTAGAATATGGCTACTGGAGCAGGTTGTTAGACCTACCACATGGATGCAATTCAGAATTGATACTGTATGTTTTGAGCTTACAAGCGAGGGGAGCGGGTACGGATCCCTAAAAAAAATGTGTTTCTCCAATGTCAAGCGTGGCATACTTGGTGTACGCTTTAATCAACTTGATTTTTACATATGTATGGATGGTTAGTTGGATAGATAGATCCTTTAAAACTCAAAGGTTCCTTTTAAAACTCTTGTCATGAGGCAACATCAGCTTGAATTTTATTTCCCTTCACATTTATCTCGCTGATTCAGCAAATCATTGCCGCTTTTGAAAGAGCCCCCAAACAACTACATACTCTCTCTCTCTGTCTCTCTCTATCACACATATTATGAAATGCAATCCGTTAACTCTTCTAAAACAAGCCCCAGGACACACCCTCTAAATATAGAGAAAGCCTCGGGTAAAAGACTTTCAGTTGAATTGTATTATGCAAATACGGAAAGAGCAGTTTAATCATCATAACATACTCTATCAAAGTTTATCCTTAAGATCATAGTTAAGCATTAAAATATTTGCTTAGTCCGTCATCCTACTTGGAGAGACAAGGAAAATATTCTCACATCAGTATAAACTCATAATCTTCCAAATAGGATTAAAATTGAAAACATAGCTCTGGATTATTCAGTAGTTGATCTTGTACTTCTCCTTGGCATTACAATAAGATTCTCACAAGGTCATTCTAGTGATTTTTTTTGTGAAGTTAAATAAAGCTTCTCTCAACAGGGCTATTTTCAACTTTTTGTATTTTATTTTATTTTTTTGTGAATCCAACAGCAGGTTCAAGTTTCTTGAACCCAGACGGAGACTCTGGCACTGAGGCTGACAGTGAGCCTCAGCTGGCTTTTTACACCGACCCAAACCGCAGTCGACGCCGGAGTCGAGGTATGAGAAATGGTAACGCCAACAGCGCATGGGGCTCAGGGGGTAAGAAGGACTTCAATTTCTCTCACCGCTTGATGGTGTCACCTCCCCAACGCATGACAAGTAATATCAATGGTGATTGTAGCAGGTTGTTGGTTACAGTGTTGTCTGCTCATGATTCTGACTTATTATAGATATAATAAGTTAAATACATACATTGGTGTTAACGGTATGAAACAGAATGGTTGTGAGCATGTACAATTGAAATTATTGCATCTGCTAATACAGTTGTTTAGAAAAAAAAAAACAAGACAAGATCAGTGATTAACTTTTTAATACATTGCATTTCAAGATGTTGAAACACCACATTTTGAAATATTACCCATCAATATTATGTCTATGGAGAATGGGTTAAAGTGCTGTCAAAGCACAGTCTTGCAGCACGCTTTATCTTTTTGCATGCCATGTTCTTGCAACTTTGATCATGTGCTCTAATGATACGTATAAACAAGCTGTAATATATGTATGTGAGGCAAAAAAGAAAATAAATGACAATTTCCTTAAAATAAACCGCTGTCAAAAAATGTTACAAAGCTTTTGCCTCCAAGCCAATTATTCCAAGGTCATTTGCACAGGTATCGCAAATATAGCGAAGCTTCTATAGATGTGCAGCTATCATCCTTAATTAAAGCTGGGTTGAAGGAGAATATACAGTAAACAGCTCACCGCATGCATTTTCTTAGATCCTGAAGAAAGAATATTTATTTACAAGGAAGGATAACATTGACTGAAAACATTGAGGGCTCTATTTTTGCACTCAGAGCAAGTCTAGTGCAAAGCGCGGTCAAATTGTGTGTATGGGTGTAGTTTTCCTTTTGGCATTTTTGGAAATGAGCCTAGTTAGAAATTAGCATTTGCACCGTTATGTGCATTAACACAGCTTCTCGGCCAATAGAAGTGGCCCCTCTCATTTCCTTTAAAATCACCTCGCGAGAAGTGACATTGCACAAGCTGAAATAGACTCGCTGGAGACCATGCGGAAGATTGATTTTTTTTTAAGGACTGCAACAAGATTGCCACTTGCAGATGTAATGTTGGCCATGGCGGTCACATATCACTGCTGTGAAGCGGGCGCCACCTTCCACCCCGATCATTTGTCTCCATGTGAGTGTATTTTGTCAGGGTGGCTCAAAACAGAAACGCAAAATGAACAGCTTTTAAAAAAAAAAAAAAAAAAACATTCCCAATCTTAACAGTTTTAGAGTCAAAGCCATAAATTATTTTTAGCTCTGCATCCTTCCTTGGATGGTAATACTCTAAAATAGTTATTTCAGCCCCACCGTGTCTCATTTCAACCTCCCAAAGGCCTTGTATATTCGCCCAACAGCCCTATTTATTGGTGGCAATTGTTTTGGCTTCCTTGTATAATGACTTGGTTTATGTTGCATGTGTGATGGGATATGGGAGCAATAAAATGAAATCAGCACTTCATATATCAATGTCTATCTGTCCCCATTCCTCTGTGTTTGTTCCCAGCAGCAGGTTCCCCAAGGAGCCCCATCAATAAGACCACACTGACTCTAATCAGTGTCATCAGCTGCGTGATGAGCCTGGTGTACTGCTCTCACATGTCCTGCAGCCTCTCAGTACGTGTAATCCTGCATGTGCCGGAGCACCTCATTGCTGACGGTAAGGCTTTCAAAGCAGCCTAAAATTGGGGATGCATTTACCTCTGTCGTGCTTAAAATCCATCTGGGGGTGGGGTATTGGGCTGAGGTGATATTTTTGTGCAACTCCACAGAGAGTTCAACTCACCGGGTTACTAACCGAGTGCAGGTGTTTGAGAGGTGAGCCGCTGATTTGCTTTGCGCTCTGTGAGACAAAGGTAAATGCCAGGTCAGCCAACCCCACCCCCCAGTGTTTTTCATGTGAGACAAGACAACAGATGTGCTCTCAAAGTATCACAGCATTTTGAGGCCAGGTCACAGAGAACACGCATCGGCAGTCCTTCATCTTACTTCCACTTGCGGTGTTGTTACTTTGGAGTAGAGTCAATGTCAAAGACCCACCTGCGCAATCACATCGCTCAGTTTTTTGCTTAACAAATGCATTAGTGAGGTTTCAAAGTAAAACAATCAACGATGTGCCCGTGTATCACATACAAAGTGTGCAGGGTTACATCTGCAAGTAAAAATTCTGATAATTTCCTTATTTTTAGCTAATGGCACTTGGTTGTTTTCCTCATTCAGGGCCCAGCTTGCCTACTGGGAAAATGCAGCTCATTGGCTGTCATTTTAGTGAAAGCCAGGATTACCACTTGCCTAGCAGAATATTTAGCTGTAAGGAGGGTGGCTCACCGCATGACACAGATCTGCCCCTAAAATGAGCTCATACCAGTAAGACTGGTAAATTATAAAGCGGATTATAAAGCGCACCTTCAATGAATGGCCCATTTTAAAACTGTGTCCATATATAAGGCGCACTGGATTATAAGGCGCACCTTCAATGAATGGCCAATTTTAAAACTTTGTCCATATATAAATCCATATATTTGGACACGCTTGCCGTAGTGGCTCAATATTGGTCCATATATAAGGCGCACCGGATTATAAAGCGCACTGAAGGCTTTTGAGAAAATTGGAGGTTTTTAGGTGTGCCTTATAGTGCGGCAAATATGGTAAATGGGCTGTCACTTTGAATAGCACTTTTCTACATTTAGTACTCAAAGCGGTTCCTCATTCATCTACTAATGACATACTATCAGGAGCAACTGGGGGTCCAGTGTCTTCCTCAAGGAGACTTCGACATGGTCACAATGAGATTTAATCCCAGCCTCTGGGTTGAGAGACGACCACTCTATACACTCTACACTATATTAATCTTTGGAATATTTAGATATAAAATTGCCCCAGACATGTTAATAAGACAACAGTTTCAAAATGTGAAGATTGTACATTTCCTTAAATAAATAAAGATTCCCTCATATTCCCCGTGCCCTACAATCATATCACCAGGGGGGCCACTACTGAGGATTAAGGTTATTATTATTTTTGAATCATGTATCTGTGGCCAAGGGTGATGTGCTTGCTCATTGGCATTTTTCAACAGCCACACGAGCTGGCAGTGTCGATATATTATAGACTTACGAGCCTCGGTCATCTATCATGCGGAGGTCTGATTTGATTCAGGGAGCTGCTGCTTGCCAATGTTACACACTAGCCCGCCAGGGAGACATTAAAATTCAAGGGAGTTGTCCATGGAGGAAACTTTGAAAGGAGAGATGAAAGATGGCGAATTTGCCTGTTGAATTACAAAACCAGGATCGATTTAGAATGTTTCCATAAATGTCTCCACAATCTTATCAGACTTGATTTGATGTCACGGTGAATCAAATGAAAGTCTGTATTCTTCTACTGGAGGAGAAAGCTATTAATGCCAACAGCTACGGTCTTTACAAAAATGAAGAGATAATTGTTGACCACAATGTGGAAAATTGTCTTTTATTTCAAAAGAAAACAAAACAACAAACACGAAAATATCATAAATGCAAAAACAGGACAACTGTGACATGCATTAATAGGCAGTCTGTCAGTGACTGTCATTTTGTGATATAACGAATTTGAATGCTAACTGATGTGAAGTCAGATGCAGATCGTTCTATCAGACAGCCTTGTGCTGCAAGATCATCACAGGTTGTGGTAAATCAAAATGGGGAAAAGGTTAGATAGATACTCAATCCCAAATGAGCTAGGAGCAATTGTAGTACCAAAACATTATTTACTGGTTAAACAGTAGATCGATCAGTCAGAGACAACTTCGCAATACATAATAGTCGCTTATCACAGATCTTATTTGCAATGAAACATAACAGTTCAGCAAAAGTTCAGATCAGTCCGTAACAGAATTTCTGATTTCATCGATGTCTCACTCGACATGAATCATGTGTGCAGTTGTGTGGAGACAATCTTTCACGAGTCTTCTCTGCCTCAGGGGACAAGAGCAGGTAATGGTGGGTTGCCTTCTTACCCGAGGCTTATAGTGTGGCTGGAGAAGTAAACACAACACACAGTGGCTTGTGAGAACTCCTTGGGCATATACTGAGCTTTGAAGACTTTCTGTAAGGTCTAAGATTCACTGCTAAAAGTTCAGTGTCCCGTCAGCTTTACATTCCGTCAAAGTCTGTTCTCAAGTTGGATTTCCATTTCGCTAGAATGCAAAAGTGTGGTCTTATTTTTATTATTTAATATTTTAACATTGATTTATGTAGAATGACTTTACCAGAAGTCATATCTGCAGTTTCTCATTATTAATCTGTATAGTTTTTTTTCCTCTATCAACATTGTTCTTTTCCATCTGTGCCCCCCCCGGCTTTAGGGTCAAGGTTTATCTTGCTGCAAGGAAGTCAATTGGATGCCTCTGACTGGCTGAACCCAGCGCAGATCTTGCTGTACTATCAGCAGAATGCCAGTGGGCCGTGGGTGAATGAACTGTGTGGACGACGCCTGCTGGACCCCTGTGAGCACCAGTGTGATCAAGAGACAGGTAAGCCTTACAACAGTCAACACTAGGGAAGCATTATTTATGCTTTGGGAATGTTTTTCGTCACTTGGAACTGTAGCCAGAATTTAAACTCAGAATTCAAAGCTTATATTTCATGATAAAAACAACAAAAAAGGGATCTCACTCATGTAAAATGACCTTTAAAATGTTCCAGCCAAAGCTCCGAGCTAAATCTATAGGCGGCTTGGCCGCCAAGCTGCATGGAAACTTGAGTGCGGCTTCTAAGTCATATGACAGTCTGATTTTTAATAAATAATAATACCTCGAAGAAAAACGTCTTAAAGGATTTACAGTTGAGTGAAAACGGTTTCCAGGTGTTTGACGCATGTGACATGCAACCTTAATTCCCTCGAAGATTAATTGTCAAAGCACATTTTTCAAGCTAGCTGAAAAGTAATTGAGCCACTGCTCACCCTTTTAATTTTGAGTGGTTGTGTAGCCAACTTTGTGGTTATATTCAGAACCCTTAAGCGAGCGTATTTTCCAAAAAATGCCACATCCATACACAAATATGAACAAAAAATGACTGCCTGTTTGTGTGATTTCACTCCATACACTCAACAATTTGTACATTTAAAAGGTAAATGCCCCATTTGATGTTTATTCATGTTTTACAGTATTTCCATAGTATTTCCATTTCCTTCCTAAAATTAAACCAATTGTATCAAAGTGGGATTGATTATAAAACTTTTTGGCGTATTCCATGGGCCATGCAGAGCACAGAAACAACTCTTCTATGCAAGCTTTCACTGCAAGCTGTTCAGCGTTTTCCAGCACTCCTGTGGGAATTATACTAATTGAGTCGGGGAAACTTGTAGCATAGCACAAATGCAAAAAGCAGCAGAGGAGAATTTATTGAATGAATGGTATTTTTGTGCTCTTTTTGCTATGGCAGTTACTATGGAGTTTTAGGATCCAAACTGTTGCGGTGGGCGCGAATCCGCTCATGCATTGAATTGATACGTCCTCAGTGTAATCCACGAGTGAAAATACAGTCATTGAATTTAATCTCTTTATTGGAGTGGGCTTGGTTCCCATTGGGTCCTGTACAACTAAAACCCTGTTATATGTTTTCAATAGACAGACACACAGACACTTGGCTTAAAAACTGCCCTATGTTTTTGCACTAGGTTTAAACTGGGCATGTCACACCACAGCATCAGCAGCTTTAAAATGTGCTTTTATGTTTCTATTTCTTACGATGGATATTCTCTGAGAATTACACTATATATTTGAAGTATTTCAGTGACATATCGTGCTGTCATTTAAATTTAAAATCAATGCTATTGAAAGAAAAAAAAGTTTATTTACAGTTTGTGGAATTTAGTCTCTTCAAAATATTCTAACTCTTCCATTGTTCTGCAAAATATACATGCAATTTAACGTCGTTTTACATGTCATCGTGGAATTCAAGGCCTTCGAGCAAAATCGTGCGAAAGTCGATAGAGACACTTCCTTAGCAAAAAACAAAAAGACAAAACAAATGTGACACTGATGTGGGATGAGAGCAAGACTGCATAATTTTGCTGTAATGGCATGACAGAGATTAATGAGTGTGACGCACAGTGTATTGAATGAAATTCTCTAATTTGATGCAGAATAAATTTTGCTAGGCTGCTACGGAGTATCTTGCCTTTGAATTGCCGATAATCAACCAACAGCCATAGGAAAGAAAATCAACTTAACCTAACATTATACCCCACATCAGATATTATATACTCATGTGAAGCTACTGTACATCATGATTTATTCAAGCCAGCCACCACATTCAACATCCAAATAATGAGAACAGTGTGCTGATGAAACAGAATTGTAGAATATTGTGTTGTTTAATGAGCTCATCATCCCGCTGTGCCTGTGATTATATTTTGATCTTTACTCCCACTAAATCAACTGTGCTCCCTTTAAAACAGAATATCTATGACCTATCTAGTATTATACATCTATTAAGTACTAGTACCGGTCGACAAAATATTTTTGTGTTAATGCCGATTAATGATAATAATAATAATAATAAAGTATATTTATAACGCACTTTACATTCGGGGGAATCTCAAAGTGCTACATGGCAAGTAAAAACAAGAAAACAAAGCAAGGACAAGTATAAAACAACAGGACGACAACCAGGATATGAGAACAGGAATTACGGAAATGCTAGAGTAAAGAGGTGAATTTTAAGTCCGGTTTTGAAAGAGTCAGTGGATTGGGGTGCTCTTAGGTGGTCGGGGAGGGAGTTCCACAGTGTGGGGGCTGCATGGCAGAAGGCCCGGTCGCCCATGGTGCGCAACTTGGTTTTCGGGACGTGGAGAAGGTGTGAACTGCTCCCTGTTCCCATCAAGACCTAAATGTGGGATCTTTGGAGGTAAACTTAAATAGTTGAGGACTTTTTAGTGGCTGTCAATCTTTTATTTGAAGTCTCTCCCTGTGCCTTTTTCAAAATTAAATTGCGACTCTCATTCTATCAAAATCCTGTTTCTTGCTTCTAATGGGTTGCATTTTCCTCATGACAGCCATCATTATGAATACTGTTTTTATATTTCACACTTTTCCCCAACATATATCCGTGATAAAACCACTGTGTGTCTGTGTATGCGTGCTTACTTGTCTGGATGGTTGCATGTACGTGTGTGGAGGCGCTGCAGGGAGAATGCTGCGTTGCTATAGATAGCTTAAGTCCAATCCTCTTTTCTGCAAGAAAAGATACCGATGAGAGCTGAGATGCGCTGTGGCAACATCTGTGCTGCTTCTGCAATCCATTAAAGGAGATGAGGGAAGCTTTAACACATGGGGCCTCCTTCGCCGCAGAACCTGAAACCAGGTTATTTGGGTGTACCAATGCTATTTGGACTCACTCCCACCCTTACTATAGTTTGGTGTGTGTGTGTGCATGTGTGTGTGTTTGATGTTTGTGCTATTAGACTTTAAACAAAGCTGCATAATGATTATGTTTGTGCACATTTCCAAAGCCATTCATCAGTTGTAACACGCAAAGAAAATGCAGTACTTTGTTCTGCATTTCCTATACTTACAAGCCAGTTATGGATGATCTATTTTTTTGCGTGAAAGTAATGTTTTAATTCGGCCACTATCCATCAAGCTCTGTCTGTCGTAAAAATTATTTTAGAATGAAAGTTATAGTCCCATTGGAACCGTTGTGAGTATGAAGCGGTTTAGAAAATGGATGGATGCATGTCTTAATTTATCCTATTTTGTGAATAGCACCAACAAAAACTTTCATCCTAATTTATTCATTTCCACAAAAGTCAGATCTATTGTGTCATGAAAATCAAAAAATATTACGGATGTGTACTGTATGTGTTTGCCTTTTCTTTTCGCTAGTAGTTTTGGAGAGGACACTCCTTTATGTAGTATGTGGAGGCACATAGTGGTCATCATGAGTAGGCACACCAAACACTATACAGCAGAAAGAGCACACAAACCAAAACTTCACTTCTAATGTGTTGTTGTCGAATGTTCAAATTTACCCATGATAATGCTTAGCTGTAGTAGATTGAGTCAGTACATTTCTTTTTTACAGGAGAATGCATTTGCCTGAGTGGCTACATGAAGGACCCGGTCCACAAGCACCTCTGCATCCGTAGTGAGTGGGGGCCCAATCAGGGGTAAGGACACATTCTTACATCATTTGGGTTACTGCTCAATCCTAGGGGCATGCAAAGGGTGGGGATGATGAGGTGGTAGCCACGGGCACCCCTTGGGAGCGGGGGTCATCCATAGCACCCCATTGACTGGCACCAAATGATATAAACAGGCATATGTGATTGAAGAGTGATAACGTTTTTAAAATCTGCCATCACAGACTCTGCATATTTATTTATTTATTTATTTATTTATTTATTTATTTACTTTTGGGGGGGTGGCTGGTATGCTATAGTGGGAATTTAATGTTTCTATTTTAGTTTGATGCGTAAAAAGAAAATTGTAATACTTTGTATATCAGTAGAGAAGATTTTTTTTTTCATTTTCATTTTCGATGTGCTAAAAACTAATAGCAACAAAATATACTACACCACCTGTCGACTTTATTTATCAACTAGACGTACGCAATATACCGATGGGAGTATGTATAGATACACCACACATTGTGATAATGTGCATTTTATAATGCTCTGACTGGAAGAAATGACTTTCAGTCAGACATTTGTAATATTACATCGCTCGCATACCATATACAAATTACTATCAGCCCTCTTGCTTTCATTTCAGGTTGATTTCATTCCTTTCTTTTTGTCTCTTATGATCTCTCCCTAATGACTTCTTCATATGTTTTTTTTCCATCATAGGCCTTGGCCTTACACCATTTTCCAGCGTGGTTTTGATCTTGTGATGGGAGAGCAACCCTCTGATCGTATTTTCAGGTATGATGACCCTTAAAGAAAAAGAGAAATTAAAACTAATAGTGTATTCCATCATCAATTGATATGTGAAAGGTTTTATATAGTGGCTGAAAAATCTTCATTATAACTTCAAAAGGTGTGACTATATGTTGGGAACGAGATTTCATATTTTCTTAGGTTAGGGTCCCTTGTGTTCTCAGATGACTCAAGAAACAACTGAAGACTTAAGAACTTTTAGCAAGCATTATCATAATTCGGTAGCTAACAAGGCATTTCCTGTAAGAGCTCTAATTTGAAACCAATTCACACCACTGCTGGTGGACTACTTAGCGAACTGACACTAACGTCCCGATCATCACACAGCAACAGGTGATTAAGGAACATTACACAAAACAAAATAGTGTGATGAAAACAGACTATGCCTTGACTTGATATATATGTAGTATATGAAAGACTACTATCACGTTTGATCCTATTTTGTTTTCTTGTCATTAAAATAATTCCATTTGTTACATTGTATTCGGGTTACATTTCAAAGACATTAACATGATTTGTTATGCTGTCATCTGCAGATTCACGTACACTTTAGGAGAAGGGATGTGGCTGCCTTTGAGTAAAAGCTTTGTCATCCCACCTGCAGAGCTTGCCATCAACCCTTCTGCAAAATGCAAGACTGATATGACAGTTATGGAGGATGCTGTAGATGTAAGGTGAGAAAAGAGGAGATGGAAAATTCTTGTAATGTTGACAATGCCTCTTCAGCAATTTTAAGCTTTCATTTTTTTAACAAACCTTTTACAATCTTTTACCAATTCATGGAATTTGTATTATCACACTACTAAGAATTGTATCTTCTTGTGTATTTTTCATTTTTATTTAAAGTGCTATGTTTGTAATGCTGCATGCTAATTGGTGTTTACAATAGTTGATGGAAAGAGTCTAATCTTTCTGTTATTTATCACAGAATGAGAATGGACAAGTAAATGACGCATAATTTAGTCTAGATGCAATTACCGTACTTTCCAGACTATAAGGCGCACCAGACTATAAGGCGCACCTTCAATGAATGGCCCATTTTAAAACTTTGTCCTGATATAAGGTGCACTGGTGGACACATTAATGCATCATGTCAGATTTTTAATCAAATCATTCTCCATTTTATCTTTTTTATTTCAACTTCAGAAGCAACAAATTACTTTATAATCACAAAATAATGATCCATAGTCTTTTTGATTCATGATTCATAGTCTTCAGCGGGCCACTTATGATTGATTTCATGACATAATGCTTCGGGCCAGTTTAAATTTAGGAATTTGGTCCATATATAAAGCGCACCGGACTATAAGGTGCACTGTCGGCTTTTGAGAAACGTTTTGGTTTTTAGGTGCGCCTTGTAGTCCAGAAAATGCGGTAAGACTTTTAACTTGTACTACACATTAGAAAGCTTATTTTTTTAATTTCCATTCTTCCACTTCCTTACTGCAATTGTTATCATTGCCTTTAAACCTGAACAGCATGGTGGCCTGGTGGTTGAGAGATTGACTGGTGACTAGTCGAGAGTGTAGCTCGGATCCCGCCGTTTGAACTGACAGTGTTCATTTGGTTGGGTTGATATGCTGTTCAAACCCAATTTTACTTATCATCTTTGGGGGAGCAGGCATGTTTTATACATTACAATTAACGGATCCAAGTGGGATTATTGACTCACGGCACACTGAATGATTTAACGTGACTGCTGTTTTGAGAGCTATGTTCTTGCATAAAGTATGTGTGAACAGGATGAGATTAAGCAGAAGATGTTGGATAATGTTCCAGTGAGAATTGACTTTTAAGTGTATGCTAGAACATGCTTCGTAAACAACTTAGCGTGCACAGCCGTGTCAAATCCTGTCCTAATTTGCAGATTGTTATTTGCCCTGTGAAAATTATGCCAGGTAAAATTAGCCATGCTTAAATGAATACCCCCACATCACTTTATTTTAATGAGCATTGAACTCTGCACCAAGGACTATTTTTTCCCCTTTGTCATAGTTTCGAGAGCTTGATCCAGTATAACTAGGGCAAGTGGTCCCAAGACAAACTGAAATCAGAAATACAAAGTTGGATGTCAAGTCGGTACTAAATGTCTTCAACTGACATATTTCATAGGAAATGCGTTAAAGCACGTGTCAAACTCAAGGTCCGGGGGCCAGTTACGGCCCACCACATCATTTTATGTGGCCCGCGAAGACAAATTGTGCCTCAAATTCGTGTGTCATAACTAGAATTGCAAATTGTCTTCACTTTTAATATCTTTTTTTTTAAATATTTGACCAGTTTTTACTCGTCTGATTTGAAAACCAGTTATGTGTCAGTTTGTTTTGTAGCTTTTCCTGTATATAATATGAGGTGCTCATACATTTATTTGGGTTGACAGTCATAATGGCCCTCCGAAAGAAGCTATGACTACAATGCGGCCCGCGAAAAAAAAGAGTTTGACACCCCTGCGTTAAAGGATAGAGTTATTGTAAAAAGCCTGACTACAAGCTAGCGAGATAGTGTGATGCATCAAAAGTTCATCATAGAACTAGTTCTCATTATCACCCACAGCCCTTTCAGATCAAAAATTAAATCCGTTTTAAATATATTATGTGTCATAAGGTAGAAACTGGAATCTGTAATCAGAATTCTTTTTCCTTTGTGGTAAAAAATAAGGGTGAATCAGGGTCCAGAAACTAATGATGTATAAAAGGACATTTATGTTAAGAACCTGTTAACTAATAATAACAGTAATAATAACAATAATACATTTTATTTATAAGGCGCCTTTCAAGGCACTCAAGGTCACCGTACAAACATAAAATAGCATACACAATTAAAAGAAAAACAAAAATGTTTAAAAAAATGACCGGAGAGCAGCGGCAGCAAGTCGCGCCAGCGTTCACTCGCATCCGGTAGACAGGTCAATCGCTACAACTGTCGGACAAGCTCAACTTTAACATTCGTTGCAAAACAATTTTGAATACATAAGATCAGCGTTAATTGTGTAACCTACAAGTAAATGTGCATGGGAATAAATGACCACAATACCACAGTGTTAACTAGTCTGATGAGAAATTTGCATTTTTGATTCCCAATGTTCATTTATAGTAATTTCTCAGTAATAACACACACTCAGAAATTATACATCCATTTACATGTGCACTAAAATTGTTGACAAAAAATTATGTTACCTAATTATTATATTTCATGTTGCCATTGGACATTTAATTATTTACAGTAATGTGTGCGTGTGCGTGCGTGAGTGTGTGCGTGAGTGTGTGTATGTGTGTGTGTGTGTGTGTGTGTATATGTGTGTGCGGGCGTGCATGTGTGTGTGCGTGAACTGTATGCCTGATTAATGTCTGTTAATTGCAGAGCGATACAGTATGACATTGAAGCCTTCGAAAAATGACAAATGAACTGGTTCTTAAACTGCTATTTTTGCATATACTTCTGAGATTCCCATTTTGCAGTGTGCTTACATTTTGCTGGGCTGCTCTCATCTTCAGACAGCTGTGCCAATTAATGTTGTAATTAGAAGGTTACAAAATTTGCTTTCTTTAAACTCCCAATCATATGTGCTTGTTACATGATCGACATTTGTATACTTTTTTCCAATATGAGGTTTAATCGTTCTTTTCACTATCATGTCTACCTTCAGTACATTTCAATGAGAGCTTCCAACTTGCACTTCCTGCAGATTTGGTTGCGTGCGGTGATTTATATTTGGCGCAATGGGCTAAAAAAAATTTAGCAGTCAAGAGACATACTGTTATTTGCATGCTAAGTTGATTTTAATTAGACTTTACATGATCAGGATTTTGGAGCCAATTATCCAGTTGAAAAAAGAAAAAAAAACATTCACAAATCTGATCAAAACATAGACCAATCCTACCAATCTACTGAAGCAACTTTTTAATTTACTGTATTGTTGAGCTCTGCTCTTCTCAGGGAATTGTGACTGGCCCAGCCCACAAATAGCCAAAATATTTACTTAATTTTCACCCTTTGTTATGTATTGGGAAGATAAAATTAATAACAAACCAGTAGAATTCAATGTGTGTGCATGTGTGTGTACATTGTTCCAATGTCAGTGTTAAGATTTTAAGAATTTGGTGATTGTTTTATTTTTTTGAAATATTAATTAGTGAAATGGCAATACATTGATTTAGTGACAGAAGTACACACAGTGACAGCTGTGAATTCATGCACTTATAATTTTGATTAGTTATATCTACCAGTGGCGGCTGCTTGTAATTCAAATGAGGGGAAGCGCATGTGTGTGTATATATATATATACCGTAATTTTCGGACTATAAGTCGCACCGGAGTATAAGTCGCACCAGCCATAAAATGCCCAAAAAAGTGAAAAAAAACATATATAAGTCGCTCCGGAGTATAAGTCGCATTTTGGGGGGCAATTTATTCGACAAAATCCAACACCAAGAACAGTCATGAACGAGCAACAACAGGCTAAACGATAGCTATGCTAACGTGACATAAACACAAACTAAGAGCTGAGAACGGCCCTGACGTAAAATTCAGAGTTATTCAAAAAACTATTACATAAATAACACGTTAATAAAACCATCTGCGTCACTCCAATTCATTAAATCCATCAATCGTCCTTTGTCAACAATGCGTGCGCGCCGCTGACGGCTCTTGCACTTAAAAATATTCCACAGGCCCATATAACGATATATAAATTATATATCAAATAACTATTATATAAGCAATAATGTTATCAAACCATCTGTGCACTCTAAATCATTAAATCCATCGATCAAATTCCTCGTCCTTTGTCAACATCGCCGCGCGTGCGCCCTGACGCCAGCCTCGTCGTTATTCCACAGATTTACTATATAACTATATTGTAGCGTTAACAAAGTTCAAGGAAAGACGTGGATTTGGTAAACGGCTCTTTATTTAACAAAACAAACTTACAGGCGTGTGGCGGCGTGGACGTCCAGCCACGAAAGGGGACGAGAGCTCCATACGATAGGACCGGGCGTGCGTAGAAGCCATGACCGAGCCCCATGCACCGTCCTCGGACAGCCACCCGGCTGAGCGCCGGCCCTCGACTTCCATCCACGGAGCTGAAAGGCAGCTCGGTAGAGTAGGACCGGGCGTGCGTAAAAGCATTGTCCGAGCACCATCCACCGTCCCTGGACAGCCACCCGGCCGAGCGCCGGCGCCCGACTTCAATCCACGAAAGTGAAAGAAAGCTGGACGAGTCGATCTTTGTCCTTTATGTAAACAACCGTCGCGCTGCTGACGCGCGACCGCGACGTCGCGTCGCGCTGCTGACGTCAGCAGCGCGACGTCGCGCGTCACTCGTCCAGCTTTCTTGGAAGTCGAGGCCCGGCGCTCAGCCGGGTGGCTGTCCGAGGACGGTGCATGGGGCTCGGTCATGGCTTCTACGCACGCCCGGTCCTATCGTATGGAGCTCTCGTCCACTTCCGTGGCTGGACGTCCACGCCGCCACACGCCTGTAAGTTTGTTTTGTTAAATAAAGAGCCGTTTACCAAACCCACGTCTTTCCTTGAACTTTGTTAACGCTACAATATAGTTATATAGTAAATCTGTGGAATAACGACGAGGCTGGCATCAGGGCGCACGCGCGGCGATGTTGACAAAGGACGAGGAATTTGATCGATGGATTTAATGATTTAGAGTGCACAGATGGTTTGATAACATTATTGCTTATATAATAGTTATTTGATATATAATTTATATATCGTTATATGGGCCTGTGGAATATTTTTAAGTGCAAAAGCCGTCAGCGGCGCGCACGCATTGTTGACAAAGGACGATTGATGGATTTAATGAATTGGAGTGACGCAGATGGTTTCGCGCTGCTGTCGTCACTTGAAATTCAAATTACAGTAATCCCTTGCTACATTGCGGTTCGTTTATCGCGGTTTCATTTTTTTTTTTTTTGAAATTTTTTTTTTGAAATTTTTTGAAAAAAAAAAAACACATATAAGTCACTCCTGAGTATAAGTCGCCCCCCCCACCCAAACTATGAAAAAAACCGCGACTTATAGTCCGAAAATTACGGTATATATACGTATATACGTAAATATATTTTTTTCCCCCAAAGCCTTCTCTGTATGTCAGTATACTATCAGATATAAAAAGCACAGCCCTACATTCTCAACTTAAATGAAACGGTAATAATTTATTTATAACAGTCTTTTCTCTTCATTTTATAGCGTGTGCCTTGGCTGTGTGTGAGGCATCTAGTCCTTTGTGGGTCCACATAATTATTTACCCAACACTTGTTTTTATCCCCCCCACACACACACACTCACTCACACACACTATTCACCTTCGGAAGCCCATCCCAAAGGGCCTTGTGTCGAGTGAGTTTCTCTGTTTTCTCATTGGTTAAACTACAATCATTTCTCATTGGTTCAGCTCTATGTGGACTGAGCCTCGATTCACGATAATAATAAAAAGTCACTGTGAAGGTGCACTTTTTAAGAAGAAAAAAAAAAGAATGTTTGATTAGTTAATATGAAGTGGGCTTTTAAATTCACACAACAGTGATTGCTCTCTGGTTTAAGAATATAATGAGAGTGTCCCCCTTTCCTCTGTAATAATACTTACAAAATAATTTAGTATTGATACTTGCTGTGCGTTTCATCATCTGCAGACACCCTGCTTAATAGGTCCCCCCTGCACTAGTGTCAACAAAGCAAAAAGCAATTATAATAGAAAAATTGGTTTCTCAGAGATAATTTTTTTCAATGAAATAAAAAGAAGCAACCGATTGTCTTTTCACAGAGGGAAACTAAGAGAATGTGGCTTTAGCTAGCAGACTACAGTATATACTGGATTTCCAAGAGTATGTGAAAAGGCATAATCTGATACAGCATGTGATCTTTGGCATGGATACGTCGTGCATTTGCAGAAATAGCTGACGTATCTGTGAGGAGAACAAAGAATTTTGCATTTTTTGTTGTCATCGCAAGGATTGCAGTACTGTTAATTGAATTTGAATTCCATTGGATGAATTATTCATTGGCGACTTACACAAAACATTGATGAGAAACATAATACAAAAAGATACATAAGGACCAATGATTGAACTATTTAGTGTAGAATGTTCATGCAACACACATACTTTTATCTACCTATATAAATTTCATACATGATCCTTAAAATATGATATTTTAATCCGATTTAACAAGAGCATATTGCTCTCATCATAATTAAATTTATTGCAATTGTATTTGTTAACCTAAGGATGATCGATCATTCATTCTGCTATTATTTTGCACCATTACTAGATATTTGATTTTATTAAACTAAGATGTCAGATGGGTTCAGCAAGTCAATGGAGAATAACTTTCCGGATGACTTTGAGAAGATTTGTGTCCTCTATTCTTGTCTCAAGTAGGGGAAGAAGTGCACCGATGAAATAATATAGTGAAGATGTGGTAGTGCCTCAACTAGGCCAGTGGGAAAAAGATTTCCATTCTCAAGTCTGCTACCTTTCAATCATGTAGGAGAGTCTGGATACTCATACGCAGCCTTCCTTTCTTTGGAGTCGTGGTCAGGAATATGTTCAAAAAGGTTTCTCAATGGCAGGACTCCAGGGCTTGATGAGACTGATGGTTAAAATTCCCATGGCCACACCAAGTGAATATCAGGGAAAGGGCCTCTGGATTGGCAGACAGGCTGGCCAAAGAGGAAAAGGACCATCCACATTATGAGCACAAAATTAAAGTCAGCATATGTGATGGTATGGCTTTGTGTTATTGCCCAGGGCATGGCTAATTTGCATATCTGTGAAGGGACCGTCAATGCTGAAAGGTGCATGCAGTTTTTGGAGCAACATATGTTCCTATCCAAGCGGCGTAGCATCCCTGTTAATTTCAGCAAGACAAGGCACATTCTAATTGTGGCTTCGTAATGCCTCGAGTGGCCCACCATCAATCCAGACCTGTCTCCCACTGAAAATTAAAAAGCACAAAACACAACACGGGAGACCCCATACTGTTGAGCAACTTAAGTTTTACACCAAATTCTTACTTAAGTGTTGTCATAAGCCATGGGTGTCAAACTCATTTTTTTCGCGGACTGCATTGTAGTCATAGCTTCTTTCGGAGGGCCGTTGACTGTCAACCCAAATAAATGTATGAGCACCTCATATTATATACAGTAAAAGCTACAAAACAAACTGACAAATAACTTGTTTTCAAATCAGAAGAGTAAAAACTGGTCAAATATTTAAAAAAAAAAGATATTATTATAAGTGAAGACAATTTGCAATTCTAGTAATGACACGAATTTGAGGCACAATTTGTGTTCACGGGCCACATAAAATGATGTGGCGGGCCGTATCTGGTCTTGAGTTTGACACCTGTGTCATAAGCAAAGCTGATGCAACACTGTGTTAACCATGATGGATGTAAACATCTACAAAAAATGTTAATTGTTATACGGTGACAAAACTTGCAAGCTCCATTTACATGCAAGAAAACTTACGTTGCCATAATGTATTGTTGTTTACAGAGAAGAATTGATGATCAGCTCATCCTTTGACTCTTTGGAGGTTCTCCTCGACTCATTCGGACCCGTCAGAGACTGTACCAAAGACAACGGCGGCTGTAGCCGCAATTTCCGCTGCATATCTGATAGAAAACTGGACTCCACTGGATGTGTGGTAAGTCATTTCTTGTCAGGAAAGTATGGCATAAGTAGGATGTATTGCTGTCAAAATACCAATTTATTTTACTTATTAAAGTTGGATTTTAATACTACAGTAATCCCTCGTTTATCGCGGATAATTGGTTCCAAAAAACACCCGCGCTAAGTGAAATCCGCAAAGTACGGTCACCAACAAGAAGTACTGACGAGTTAGCGGAAAGATGCTAATTCGCGATCGTGCGAACACGCGAAAACGGGCTTCTAAAGGAATGTAAACAAACATTTGGCGCAATACTACATTGTCCTAAAGGTTAGACACATGTTTCCTCAATTTAGTAGTTTTATTTTGACTTTTAAATTGTTTTTTAATTTGGAAAAAAAATCCGCGATGTAGTGAAGCCGCGATAAACGAAACGCGAAGTAGCGAGGGATCACTGTACATCTGCATAAACTACATCAATACTGGTACCAAAATGTATGTACATATGTAATTACAGCATACGTTTATACAATCACTGTATATAAATGAGAACAAAACATTGCCTTTGGTGATTTAGATGCCTTTTATGTTTCCATAATGAAACATATCATCACATTTTCATTTGTAGTAAATACTAGTCTACCATGGCCAGCCACCTCTGCCTTAAGGCAAATTAAAACAATAAATGTTTCATTGATTGAGGCTGATTTTATCAACCTGTAATATTTTGAAACAGATACAGAACAAATACATTGAACGTCCATCCGACATGTTCTTTCAATAAGCTTTTACATTACATGCCATATTAACCTATTTGACTGCAATTGATGTTATTCATTATTGGTACTGACGATACATTTGCACCGTTACTGTCAAGCAAATATGTTCATTTAAATGCTAATGACCTAACGTAACATTGCTCTGAGTGTTTGTGTGTGTGCTCTTCTCTAGTTCATTCCCAGAATTTGACGGGGGTGAATAGAATGCCCCGTCAAATTCTACAAATTGGGAACAAAATACATTCTGTACTTTTTTAGGGGAGTGCAGTATAGTGCAACACAACCTGTGGCTCTTTAAACCGGTGATATAACTGTGGATGCCGGTCAGCAAGGTGCTTGGCCAGATTTGATGTGTTCCCACCATGAGCAATAGTAATTTTATAGCAAGCCTTGCAGACAGGCTTTGCCTGTCAGTTGGCCAAATAAATGATTACCCAAGGCAGATCCTCAAG
>NC_051102.1:705411-707911 GCF_901709675.1 Syngnathus acus | reverse complement strand
GAATGTGATTAAAATGTCATTTCCATCACGACATACAACCTTGCATGTTAAGTAGCTCGTTTTCTTGAGAATGTGCTCGATGGTTCGCAACGAGCCTTTTGCTACCCTGACAACTGACAAAGCACCTGTCCTGTGGATTACAGCGTGCGCAGCATTCAACGCCGCACAATGCGCGGCTGTCTGAGCAATCTCCCCTTTTTGTTCAACTGGGGAAAGCCCAATAACCTCTGACCCCGCCTCTGCCAGGGGCCATATGTTCATTAATTAATTAAATTGATAGAAATAAATGAATGAGAACTCGGACACAATATCGCAAGGTTCTTCAAGCTCCTTTTATAAAAGATTCAGGAAACTCTGTGTCCAATATGAACACTCACGTTGGTGTAACCTAATAAGGTCAGACGCATTATCTTTGAGGACCTCACTTCAAGTGGAGGTAATGCAAAAATTGTGATCAAAGGGAAAACAACAAAGCAGCAGCAGCACAACATGGCCTAACATAATGGCAGATTGCGCCTCCTCTTCATCAATTAATTAATCAACGAGATGCTGGACTATTTGTTGATTTAGACCAGGGGTCTCCAAACTACGGCCCGCGGGCCAACTGCCAAGTTTTTATTGGCCCGCAGCAAATTTTGAAAACATAATTGAATATGGCCCGCACAAGAAGCTTGAGCTCAACTCTGTTGCACTTCCCAGTTTCCACACTAGATGGAGCCCGCCACACAAAGCGTTTGACGTCCCATTAGCACCCCCAGGGAAGAGAAGCGAACGCGCAGCGTTTGACGTCCCCTTAGCACCCCCCCCGGAAGAGCAGCGAACGCGCAGCGTTTGACGTCCCCTTAGCACCCCCCCCCGGAAGAGAAGCGAACGTGCGGCGTTTGACGTCCCATTAGCAACCCCCCCCCCCCCCCCCGGAAGAGTAGCGAACACGCAGCGTTTGACGTCCCATTAGCAACCCCCCCCCGGAAGAGAAGCGAAAAAAAATATTGGCCCCCGGGCCCCTTCACGTTAATAAATCTGGCCCTCCTTGCAAAAAGTTTGGAGACCCCTGATTTAGACCATAGGTGTTAAAGTCAAGGGCCGGGGGCCAGATACGCCAAACCACTTCATTTTATGTGGCCCCGAAGACAAATTGTGCATCAACTTCATCTGTCAATACTAAAGTTACAAATTGTCAGCAACATTCGACCTGCCAACTGTTCTTCTGAATTAATGGACAGATAAACTCTGACATATTCCATGAAAAAGTGCAACAGTACTTTATATTCCCTGCATGTTCACCTTCTGCGTAATGGCCAAGTGTCCCAAAAGTGTGTGATGAAAAGAAAATGTCAAAACCTCTTTGCCTAGTCTGTTTCTAATTCTTGCGTCTAAGTGGAAAAAGCATTATGTTCTTAATCGGTTGAGATATACGTAGCTCCCCAAACCACTCACAGCTTTTGCTGTCAGCAGCTAAATTAAGAGTCGTGCTTCCACTGGGAGAGCCGACAAAGACCTTCTGACTGGAAAAGTGATATTCTCTGGTGCTTTGTTCGGACCTGTCTTAAGCTTCACAAATCACACGATGCAGCAAAGACCAAGGTTGGACAACAACTGAAAAATATGTGAGTGTTGTTTGTGTGCCAACGGGGGGGGTTGTACAATCGCCCGATTGTCTTACAATCGAGTCGGGGAGTCCAGATTAAGATGTGCTGCAAAGCATCCTCTGTAAGGAGATTACTTGGGGTAGTTTGTCAGATGTCACCAATGAACTCTGGCACCAAATCCTCAATGGTGACGCTGACCTTGTCTTACTTTTATATCTCACCAAGCCACAACAATACTATGGTGGACCACAAATTTCCAGTCGTCTGTTTTATAGCCTGCTATCTATTTTCTTCCTGTATGTCGACAGTAAATGCCAAGGCCATGTTTCTCTTTCCCTGAGCTCTTAAGCACAAACTGTTCTCTGATAGACACATGGTCCGGTACTGAATTGTGCATTTCAACTGGTCATTCTGTCACTCATTGCATTTTAGCCCAGGGGCAAAGTTAATTAAAGAGCATGATAGACTAACAACCATGACTATACCAACATCAGTCAGGTCACTGTTATTCTCTTTCATCTGTTGTCTTTCATACAGCAACAATCTTCTACAATATAGAACAAAACAAAACAAAATGGCATTATATGTACTTTTCGAAAATAAAAAAAAACTTTTATTTTATTTGCATTTTATTAAACCTACAAATGTGTCAAGTAAGATGGCGGCGCGTGCACACGCAGCGGCCTCTCTCTGTCCCGAACGGTGTTTTGTTTTGTCGCTTAATGTGGGTTTGTCCGACAGTTTTGTGTGTTTGTCTCGTCGTACCGGGTTGTGCTACGAGTGCGGCGGGCTGGTTCTGCTCGACATTGGCGAAAGCGAGTTTTGTGGCGATCTGGACTTTGAAGCGGGGACATTAAAGGCGCTCGGTCTGCTCCGTCCTGGAGCGTCGCCGGACTCGCCTGCTATTCCTC